>NC_137009.1:34687805-34692805 GCF_032717465.1 Coenobita brevimanus
TGCTGTGGTGATTGGTTTCCTGTGAGAGTGGGGCTGCGACAGGGATGTGTGATGTCGCCTTGGTTGTTTAATATTTACATGGATGGTGTTGTAAGGAGGTGAATGCAAGAGTTTTAGGTGGTCTGAGTCTGGTAAATGTTGATGGAGGAGAGTGGAATCTGAAGCAGCTGCTGTTTCCAGATGATACTGCACTGGTGACTGATTCAGAGGAGAGATTAAGACAGTTGGTAGAGGAGTTTGGAAGGGTGTGTGAAAGGAGGAAATTGAAAGTAAATGAGAATAAGAGTAAAGTGATGAAGTGTACGAGGTTGATAGATGGTAGGGGATGAATATAGTTTTGAATGGTGAGTTACTTGAGGAGGTAGATTGTTTTAAATATCTAGGGTCACATGTTACTGTGGATGGAAGAATAGATGCAGAAGTGAAGTTTAGAATAAATGAAGTAGGAAAGGTGCTGGGAGGCATGAAAAAAGTGTTTAAATGTCGTTCGCTTAGAATGGATGTAAAGAGAAGGTTGTATGAGGGTGTTGTGGTACCGACTGCATTACATGGGGCTGAAACATGGAATATGGGTGTAGCAGAGAGGAAAAGTTTGAATGTAATGGAGATGAGATGTCTGAGGAGTATGTGTGGAGTGCCGCGTATGGATCGAAAGTGCGAAATGATGAAGTGCGAAGGAGAACTGGAGTTGTTCGGGAGATGGCTGGTAGAGTTGAGCAGAGGGTGTTGCAATGGTTTGGGCATATGGAGAGAATGGATAATGAGCGATTGGTGAAAAAGATAACTAGATCTGATGTGAGAGGTGTAAGGCTGAGAGGAAGACCACGAATAGGATGGATGGACAGTGTGAAGAGAGCGCTGGATGCTAGAGGGATGTCTGTTGAGCAAGGAAGAGTGGCTGTGCGTGACAGAAATAAATGGAGAGAAATTGTGGATGAATAAGTGATGACGCAGCCCTCAGGGGATATTCTCCCGCATTTGCTCTGATCAGCTAGTCAGGTCAGGTGCGGGTAAGGGGATGGGTCTGTTATGATGTGGCAGGGGTAAACCAGTTCTGCTGTCGGGCCCTGCTGCGGATGTCACTGATTGCATTGCGCAGTTGACCCTTGTGCGGTGTGGTGCGGTGAGGATCTGTCCGTTCTCCCCTTTGGGGCTAAGATGCAAATGAATGTGTTTGAATGGATGAGTAAATGGAGAGTGAGTCGTCCTGTCTCGGCTACCTCCCTTTCCTTGGGGGAAGCAGCCTAGGTATATAGATAGATAGATCATAATTTAACAGACATTAGGTTAAGGGTCATAAAAAAAAGGGAGAAAGGTATGTTTTGCACAGGCAACCTATGACGTTGTTTATTTGGCAAAATGTACCGGTACTGCACATAATTCTTAGTGCAAGCAGAAACTTATATATATATATATATATATATATATATATATATATATATATATATATATATACCGGTATATAGATAGATAGATAGATATTTATGTACCGGTGTATACATAGATAGATAGATAGACTGATGGAAAGTGAAGCTGTGCCTGCAGAGTGGAAGAAGACTGTACAGTGAAGGCCTTGCGATGAAAAACAGAGGCTTGAGTGTTGCAGCTGCACGAGGCTTACATGAAGGAGTATCAGTGCCAACTTTAACATGAATGTGAGACTATGTTGTGGCATGAAAATGAAAAGTCAAGAGTAAGAGCAGTGGAGATGGGACTGCTGAGGAAGGTATGTGGAGTACAGAGGGTGGACATGATACGAAATAATGTTATTCGTGAAAGATGTGGAGGAGGAAGTCGGTGGACACCAGAATCGAATAGAGTGTACTGAGATGGTATGGTCATGAGGAGAAAATGGATAACAAGAGAGTGGTGAAAAAGGTATATCTGAGCGAATTCGGAGGGTGGAGGCGAGGTAGGCCAAGGAGAAGGTGGAGAGATAAGGTGGATGAATGTAAGGACGAGAGGTTTGGAAGTCGGTGAGGCTAGGGGACTGACAGGAGATCGAGCTGGCTGGATGAATGTTGTGAGAAGTGCATGATCAGCGATTCTGGCATCCCTTTTTAACATGTCAGCCTCTGGATTGACTCTATCGGATACGATTATGTGAAGCTACAGAACGTGGAGAATGTTTTTGGCGTATCCGACAGAGCCAAGATTCCAGGGGCTTGAATGATGAGTGAATGGAAGCGTGGCCCATTGGATTGAGCAAATTTGGGCTGTCTAGACACTGCTACTCCTCACCCTGCCCTAAGGTGGGAAAGGAGGTCCGGATGATATATATATATATATATATATATATATATATATATAGAGAGAGAGAGAGAGAGAGAGAGAGAGAGAGAGAGAGAGAGCGACCTCCAACAACGAGCGATCCCTGAACACTTAAATCACAGAACGCGGAGGGCACTGGTTAGAAAATTTTACTTCAGGGAAAAATGATGCCTCTAACGCAGCGGGAGGCACCTGTTTATGTCTGAAGACTTTACTACATAGAAAAGATTCATGTGACACAAATTATTAGTCGATGACATGTTCAAAAAAATAAATAAATAAATAAATAAGGGGGGGGGGGCACAGAGGCCACGGGTCCTCTTTGCCATTGTTGCCCGGAGCTCACGAATGTCGTCTCCCGGCCTGCCAAGGGATGTGGTTGCAGGGAAGACTGTTGTAGTGGACGCTGGTGGTGGTCACTACAGTCCACTGAGCATTTCTTCTCCACTTGAGCCCGCCCTGTCCCCGCGTTGTGACTGTACTCTTATTCTGTGTGTGTGTGTGTGTGTGTGTGTGTGTGTGTGTGTGTGTGTGTCACCTAACTTGCCCCCACCAGGCCGCCAAAGCATTCATGGTGAAGAATTTTTCAGTATTTGTATGTTATAAAGTCTTTATTAGGCAGGCAAATGTCCAATAAAAAAATCATGAAAATGACCCAAAACGGTGAACTTGATGCTGGTCTGGGTCCCATGAAACACTTTAGCACGTAAACATATCGTTCCTGTAACGTGAGATCCTACTGAGCAGAACTTTCTGGGTACAACACTGTCGCGTTATTGGAGAGGGCCTGTGTGTGTGTGTATAATATATATATATATATATATATATATATATATATATATATATCGTCATCCTCATAAAGAAACTACCTTAGTCATTTTTTCTACTTTTCGGGGGATCGAGAAAACCTGTCTCATTTTCTTAACTTTTAAATGACTTAGGTAGAAACTTGAGGCGCATTTTAGACCACTCACACCCTAGACCTGACAAAGGCACCTATACCAATAGGTGCGCCACGTGATGAAGAATTGATTTAGGCAAAAATCCAGAAATCGCCGAAAAATGACTTAGGGAATTTCTTTATGACGGTGATGATATGGAGAGAGAGAGAGAGAGAGGAGGGACCTATATATATATATATATATATATATATATATATATATCATCATCATCATCCGGACCTCCTTTCCCACCCAAGGGCAGGGTTAGGATATACAGTATATTATATATATATATATATATATATATATATATATATATATATATATACATAAAAGCAGCACTGAGACAGAGAAGGCAAGCTATGAAGTGTTCCAACTGCATTACTATAGTGGAGGCAACTAGTGCGGGTGTTTCAATATGGCGACCCTAAGTTTCACGCTCGCTGCGGAAACAGCCCCTCCATGTTATAGAGCTCAGTGGCTCCTATGCTGCTGATGGCGCTAAGAAGTACATAATAATAAATATAGACAGATAAACAGATAGAAAGACAGAGACAGACAGACAGATGGACAGACAGATAGATGCAGCTAGCTAAGACAGATGAAGATAAATAAATAGAAAGACAGATACAGACCGACAGATAGATGGAGATGGACAGATAGATGGACAGATAGTCAATCGTTTACATATCTTACATGATAATCTTAACAGTCACGCTAGTATGATGCAGCTAAAAAAAAAATAAATAAAATAAAATAAAATAACGGCGTGGTGCTAGTTATAAAATTTTAACGTTCCGACAATGTGAAGGTTAGGGTGTTCCTATCCCAACACTCAGGCTAAATAAAATCGTCTGGAAATAGCTGGGATAAAATATATGAGTTTCAACAATCACGAATGGGTGAACGCCTTGTTTCTGTAAATAAAAGTAAGGGAGAGGTGCTAGAAAAATCTGGTGAAAATACGGACATCAGTGTTCCTTTGTAGTATTTTTTCTCTTCAGGCACTCAGTCTTATCACCTCCAGGATTCACACACACACACACACACACACACCTCTGCTTTATATGCTGTTTTCATAGGCGTATCCAGGACCACAGGGACGGGAGTTTCTACAACATCTCTGTCCAGTGTGGGATGGGAGAGAGTGAAATAAGAGCACAGTTATTACATTTCTGCAGGGACCCTATTGAAAAGTGTATAAGGGTTTTGAATAATCTGTCAAAACGTGCCATGTCCATTGTGGAAGTGGAAAGGGAGGTTTCCAAGTGTGCGACCAAATACCGAATCGGCGGCCATTTACCGAATCGGCACCGAATCAGCACTTTTAATTGGAAAATATTATCATTTCATATTACCATATATGTTCGTAGACAACTAATTACTGGAAATCCGGTCAAAATTTTGTGTCTAATTTAATTATTAATTTAAATAACAGGATTTAGAGCGTAACCACGCTAAAGTCAGCGGGTGTTTCACCCTCAGCTCAACCTACATTGACAGACTTCTATTTTGCATTAATATTGATTTGAAATGAAAATGAATGTATTTGCGGGCATGTTTTAACACATTTATCAATCTGCTGGTAATTATCCGTACTTATTATCCAATATAAATTTTTTAGAAGTTTCGTGGGGAGGTTTGGGCAATATTCATAGCAGTGGTGCGATCTCTGGGATATTTTTTGGTGACTGGAATATAAGTAGATGATGTCCTTTGAACCATTTGGAAAGTTTATTATACTTAAACTGGGCTTAGAGCAGCATTTCTTAACCTGGGGTGCTAGCA
>NC_137009.1:34695305-34823405 GCF_032717465.1 Coenobita brevimanus
GAAACCCTTAGATGCTCCATTTTATTAGAGCGCCTTAAGCCACTAGACCACCAGGCGTCAAATTCTGGTTATATGGTTACCACCTAGCACAGCAAATGGCCTCCTGGCTTAAGGCTTGTACTCAATGAAGAGTCATCTACAGAGAGAGAGAGAGAGAGAGAGAGAGCGCACCACACTGAGTGAGTGGATGACAGGCTCACCCACCTACCAGAAGAAACGAACAAGGATACACCTCTGCCTTTGTGACATTTTTCCGTCTCCGGCACTGCTCAATATCACCTTTAATCCACAGGGTCCCGTGACCTAATTCATGGCTTATCAGAGGCTACTCCAGACCACTTTAATCCGTTTCAGAAAGGGTCTTTGTATTGGAGGTGTTACGGAGCGCTAGATCTCACACATCCACCTTCTCAAATCTCTCCTAAGCTGTTTATGGTCGCACAAAGATACGCCGAGAATAATGCATAAGCTGTCATCAGAGTGAAGCAGTTTCTTTTCAATTTGCTGACATAATTTTAAGTTTGTTCTTATTATCTCCAGACGAAATCATTCAGCACTGACGAACATCTTGGAAGTAAACGGATAAATGAAGGTTGTATTTTACCCCTCAGAATTCTAAAACACTACTGTACAGTACAAAAAATCGTCTAAAGACAGAAATAATATAACAGAAAACTAGGTGATGGCAGTGAAAGGACTGATTAGTCTTACCTTTGCTGTGTGCGCGTGATGTGTTGTGCATGTGGGAGGGGAGATGGAGATGTCCACTCACCACATTCTGATAAATGCCCTGCTTCGTTACCTATATCACCGACAATATGAACAGTACCAGTCGTATCTTTCTCTAATTGATTAACACTTGCAGGCCTGTATGGCTGACTCTCAGCTGCATAAATTATTGAGGCGTTTGGTTTATTAAAATATTATAGTTGCCTCGGTCATAAGGGACAGTTCTTTCAGTCTGGTATGACAGCTGAATTAGTCGTCTGATATTTATATAACAGAATACCGGTCTTGTCCCAACCACAAGAAAGTTGGTGTAGGAAACAACGGGCTCTGCTATCACTGTTAGATATTTCACAAATGAATGAGAGGTAGTGGGATAGACGCACCCTCCCCCGCCCACAGCCAGATGATGACTAGCTAAAATGGTGAACCAACCAACGTGAAGTCGGTCTCTCTCCACCTCTCTGTCAACATTCATGGGGCGGTGTTTCCATTAAGACCTCAACTGATTTATTTCCTAACTCTCATGTGACTATTATGGTACCACAGCCCCACAACGATTCTAGGTGGATTAACTACCCTTTTGTAAGCCTTGATGACGGTGGAATATTTTGGCAGTGTAATGGTTGATTAATGAGAAATAGTTCACGATTACTCCCTGCCTGTCGACTCTTCACCCTCCGCCGTCCCAGCTACCGTTAATCTTTTCATCCCGATGGCACATTTTTCCTTTAGTTCATCAGAAGAGAGACCCCCATCGAAAAAATGGGTTAAAGTCATTTGAAGACGTTAAGTTAGTAGATTCTACCATCATCACATTAGAATAAACTTATGCACTGCAGCACCACACATACCGATGCAATGTATACAGATGCGTGTGGGGGGGAAAGTGTGGGCAAACATACAACCGTGCGCTCCTCTGTCTTGACGTGCAGTAAATGATACAGATACTAGGCTGAACCTATCAGTCTGTGTTCATGTATATATAGTTTAAAAATATTGCAAGTTTTCGTTTTATGTTACAGGTACGCTTCAAAATATCACAGCTTTGTTTTGAAAGGACCTCCATCCCTAGTTCCAAGAAGATTTGACAATTTTTCTCATATAAACAGTAAATTGCTAGCAACGGTAAACTGGTAACAACTGGTAAATGGACCTAACAGGAAACACTGGAACATTAATGGGCAATCATTTGTAGTTTACCGTTTACTTTACTGCGAAAAAAATACCATGAAACAGGGAACATATAAAAAGGATATAATTCATATATATATATATATATATATATATATATATATATATATATATATATATATATATAGTCTGCTTGAAAATTGAAAGCATTAATGATTCCAGTTGTTCAGGTGAAAAATAACGGTGTTGCAAATGAGGTGTTGTTGTAGTGGCAAAGGCTCACTCCCTCAGTGCACACCAGAAGTCTGCCAAGTGCAATACTTTGGCACTGCCACTGAACGGCCATTGCACTTTGTACACTGCCGCTGCATGCATGTCATTTCTTTGCACTGCCACTGCACTGCAGCTGCACAACTTGCACTGCAACGTCACTGCACTGCAAACTGGAAGACTACAAATGCACAACTTGTACTGCAAGTGGACTCACTGCAGGCTGGAAAATGCAGCTGAACTGCACTGCACAGCTGTTTTCTTAAACTTTGTGTATTGGAAGCATTCTTTGTTTATAATTGCAGGTTTACTTTTGTTTGTTGCCTTTTATTGTAAATTGGTATAATTTCATTGTTTCTGCAATTTTACTTGTGATGTTTAATACATGAATAAAATATTATCACACTGAGGTATTAAGAAGAACTAGTACAATTATTATACTAATTTATTTTCATAACTGAATCGATGTACACACAACAAAAAAAGTATCGTTACACCTTCTGCGCGATATAAAATGACACACGAATGAAGGTTTTTGATAACAGCCTCCTCCATTGGTATCCCTGCGTGTGTTTGTTGCATATTTATTATAAGCTATATCCATTGCTTCTCCCATGCATATTTCTACCTCGTCCTATTTGGCAACTCACCCACTGTCAGGCTTAGAAACCCTAGCGAGACAGCCAGGTTGTTCAGTATGAAACACATCGGACCCCCCTGTAACGATAGTTTTTTTGCTGTGTGTACATCATAGCATTTTCTCAAACTGAGAAATAAATGTAGTATCCCTATCACCACACATGGTTTAATCTCATATGAACATCCAGTCCATAAAGCAATCAGTACATCATTCCATTCATGGACTTGCTACGCCGGTGTATGCAAAGTCAAAATTCACACAAATCAAGTTACATTACTTTAATGCACCGTTCAAAAACAAAATGTTGTTGACATTCGATGGTTCATGAGATGACCTGCGTGCACTTACTACGGGGCCAGCCATGCTAAAGCTTCTTTCACTAGCTGCACTGTTTGGCATGACACAAACTGTGCTCCTGGCAAGTCTTGCTAAAGCTGAACAATTCTGTGTAACGCTCCTTCCGCCAATATATGCCATTGCTGCAGTTGCATGATGAGGTCGGAAGAGACTTATATTACTCTCCAGCTCAGGTGTGATTTATCTTCCGGCAAGTTTTGAGACTCGTCAGACACACACGGTCTTTTGGCTGGTGGCTGCTGGGAAGTGAGAACCACGTGCTTGATCAGTGGCAGATTGTCAAGTTCATCTGATAACCGATCAAGTACAAATTGTTTATATTCTGGGGACAGTGCATGCATGCTTTTTGTTGCTGGGTCAAAGAAGATGGCCTTCTTGTGAATCAGGTGTGGAATGAACTTCTTGTCCAAGATGGATGACAATAACTTGGTGGGAGCAGCTACTGCCACTGAAACCAGATATCTGTTATCACACAAGGTTGATATTTGGTTAGATGGGAAACAGTAGGTATAGTACATTATGATTAAACCCCATTCCCTTGGCTTCCTGTATGAACAGCCTAGGAGCCATGGGACTATCTCAGACTGAGTGAACTAAAACTGATGTTTGAATTGTGCTGTTTTGCAGTCGAATGTTAATAATTTTAATTTAAGAGTATAGGCACAGGCTGATGGTGACCAGTTTTATGTAGTTAAAACTGGTAAACGAGAAAAACAATTCACCACCTAACTGGGGAAAGACAATAATTAATGCATTGGGTACCGGCAGTTCCCCAGAGGCGAATAAAATCGTCTGGCATAATCAAGAGCAAAATACTGTTAAGTCCTCATCCCACGCTCCCACAGGCTCAAACAGCAGTAATTCAGTGTAGGAAGGACGTTACCCAGTGAGCTGTTTTTCCTAGAGGCAGCCTTTTGGTGTACATTACACAGGATCAGCTCAGGCGTCGTATATAAACACCGGCTTCTTAAGTTCACTGGCTTTATTTTCCAAATAAATACACTTAATGCTTTCCAACTTCACTTCACTATTCCCACAAGCACTGGAGCTATACAAATTTAATAACTGCAATTACACTGACTGCTTCACAACACTTTACTATTTTTCACAAATACCGATGATATACAAACTTCAATAACACTTCACTGTTTGCCAACAACACTTCACTATTTTCGCAAGTACCGATGATATACAAACCTCACTGCACTGACACTGCACCACACTCAAACTGAACTGAAAACCGACTGAACTTGCTCTAGTCTCTTCCCCATCCTTATGTAAGCTTGAACTGTTCTAGAATGATCCACATTTCTCCTCAATTCGGGTGTATTCCAGAAAGGGAGAGCACGGTAACAACAGTTACCAACTCAGAGACATCCAAAACATGCCAGAGTTTTCTTATATTACTTAACACTGTAAACTAGCCTATTTAGCATACGAACTTACATTACATAATTTAACAAGCAATGCATAACTTATGAAACAACTACGCTCACAAACAGCAGGCAAACTGGCAACTCTGACTCATACCGTAACTACTGTAAACACTGGGAATCAGTGAGAAACTTCGAGACTACCTAACTGCCAAATCCCACTTCTTAATGCCACCCCCTCCCTAGTTCTTTATCGTCCCGACAAAATTACACAATATATACAAACATAAACCTTAATCCTAATGCAACATCTAACTATGCACAGAATAATCCTTCAGCTTATCAGGTCTTCTTCTATGTCGATTCCAATGACGTCCTTGCTCCTCCACGCAGCCCACTCCTCCAGGAAGGTCTTGGTCCTCTTCCTGATTCACTTCTTCTCCTGGGAAACTGTCACCATCCTCTTGCACTTCAGCTCCTTGGTCCTCGGCTGCAGGAGAGCACGATTCCTCGGAGACGTCCCAGATGCACTGTCCTGGCCCATGGTACTGCCACAGACAATTCACGTGTACCACCTTTGGATGAGACTTCGTGCCTCCTGGAAGTCGATACGTTACATCTGATAGGCGGTCCAACACACTGTAAGCCTCATCCCATGGGCTTTGCAGCTTCAGTGACTGTCTGTTCTTTCGCTGAGAATTGTATAACCAAACTTGGTCACCATCCTTAAAGCTCACCTCATTTGCCTTGGCATCATACTTGCACTTCATCACTTCTCCTGAAAACTTAACCCCTAGGATACGCAATTAGATCGACCGTACCAGCATGAAGATCTGTATACGGAGCCGATTTTTCAGCTGTTACAGAAGTAAAAAGTGTTATGCCCATGGCTTAGAGCTTGAATTTACACACCTTGTGCCGCAAACCAGAGCATTTTAGACCAACTGGTTCATGACTTATAGCTCGTCAAAGGTGGGGCAACTTCAGTCTTTTATGCACTCCCATCCCATTCCTCCCTCATTCCTCCCCTCCCATGACCTTCCTCACCCACTCCTATCACCCTCCCTCTCTTCCCACCTCCCCCCTTTACCCCCTCCCATACCCTCCTTCAGAATTTTCAAGCTCATTTTTTTTTTTTTTTTCAAACAATAGCATGCAAAATAATTATGTCGGTGTTCCTCAATCGCTTTCAACACCCTTCCCCCCCCCAACACTTTCCTTCCCGCCTTCCTTCCCCCCATCCTTTTTCCCCCTTAGCTGTGGAGCTGTCAAAAAAAAAAAAAAAAAAAAAAAACAGCAAAAGCATGCAAAACCCTTTTCTTGATGTTACTCACACACTCCAGCACCCCCTCCCCCTCCCCCCTCCCCCCTCCTCTCCCGTTGGAGCCGTCAAGTAGCTGTAAGAATTTCAGGGGGAAAAAGCTAAAGCATGCAAATATGATAGGAAGCATTATGAGGAATACACTGAGGTGGTTTGGCCATGTGGAGAGGATGGAGGGTGAAAGACTGACGAAGAGAGTGTATGTGAGTGAGGTGGAGGGGGGAAGAGGGAGGGGGAGGCCGAGGATGAGATGGAGGGATGGGGTGGAGAGGTATATGAGAGAGGGGGGTGTGAGTTGGGAGCAGGGCAGTGAAATGGCGGGGGACAGGGCGACTTGGAGGCGATTTGTTTGTGGCCACCCCAAACGGGATTGAGGCGTCTGGCAATAGATAGATAGATAGATGCAAAATAATGATAATGGAGTAAGAGAAAGACAAACAAACAAATACACAATTCATTATATTAAAAACAAACATTACTAACATTTACAGGAAACATTACAGTATATACACGGAGATGCACTGAAAAAAAAACAAAAAAAACATGAAAAACATACATTCTTTGTTTCGTGCATTGATGTATATAATTACACAAACAATAATGTGGTACTGAATGAAAACACGCGACATGAATAGTAACAATGACGCATAATACTCTAGGCGGGGGGGAGGGGGGAGAGGTGAACTGTAAGCGGATGGCGTACTACAAGGGGTGTGGAGTGGGGTGGGGGTGGGGGTGGGGTGGGGAGAAGTCTGGAAGGGAGGTACAGAGGTATAGAGGTGGGAGACAGACACCACAAGACAAAGACAGGCAGAGAGGGAATACAGCGGTGTGGAGGGTGGGTAAGGGTGCTATAACTCTCCCCAGAGAGACAGGGAGGGAGGAAAAAGGGGGAGAACCACGGCGGCGTGATGGAGGATGGTGAGGAAAGGAGCAGGAGGGGGTCAGAAGTGAGGGAAGGGGAGAGGGAACAAAGGTATTGGGGTAGAGGAAGGTGGCAAGAGGGTGGTGGGGGAATCATCCCCCCCACAATGGGTACAGGTCCAGATCCTACCTCCTTCCTACTCAGGACTTAGTTCTCATTGATATACATCACAATCGGGCCGAAGCCTAGTGTCCACAGTTTTTCCCAAAAGTTCCTTTATCGATCACATTCGGAATCTTGTGTAATCCTGAAAAAGGATTCATTGATTCTGTTATTACTTTAGGGGTTAAGGGCTCCTCGCACTTGATGATGTACCTCAGCTAGCCTTTACTGAAGGTGCTTCGCATAGCCGGTGGTGTCTGTAGGCAGCTCTTCACCAGATGGTCTTCCCATTAACAAGTCAATGAGTAAACATAACTCGTGGCCCAACATCTGTTTTGCAGAGTTGACCTGTTGCATGAATGAAGGACTGGGAGTAACGGTTAACTCTTGCATTAGAGAGTTGGACAGAAAAGGGATGAGAGTTTGCTGCCAGACGGGTGCTACGCGCCTGTCGTAGAGGTGGAGGAATGCAAGCAGACAGTTCAGAGGAGCAGTGACCATTAAAGTAGCGATAGAAAAGAGATAAAGATGCAACAGTGTGGCGAAGAGACAGAGGTTGAAGGGAGTCAGTAAGAGGAGGAGAGTTAATGAGACGAAAAGCCTTTGACTCCACCCTATTGAGAAGAGCTGTATGTGGGGAGCCTCCCCACACATGAGAGTTGTACTCCACACAGGGGCGGATAAAACTCCTGTATAGAGTCAACAATTGTGCAGGGGTAAAGAAAGAGCAGAGTCGGCTTAGCACACCCAATCTCTTGGAAGCAGATTTTACAAGAGATGTAATATGATCTTTCCAAGATAAGTCCCGAGTAAATGAAACCCCAAGCATGTTCAAGGATGATGCTGGATTAAGCTGAATATTATTAAACATTAGTGGGTACACCTGTGGAAGATTTTGTCGGGTTGATAGGTGTAAGAACTGAGTCTTAGATGCATTAAAAACAACCATATTATTTTTACCCCAGTCAGAGATATGAGCCAAGTCAGACATTAGGTATGCCATAGCCTCATCCCTTGTTTGTTGAAGTAACTGTTGAGATGGGTGTTGCAGGAACCGAATGGAAAGGTGAAGGGTGGAGTCATCAGCGTATGAGTGGATAGGGTTAGATGTACAGCTTAGAAGATCATTGATGAATAAAAGGAAGAGAGTTGGTGATAGGACAGAGCCCTGAGAACACCACTGTTGATATATCTAGGAGAAGAACGATGGCCATCTACAACACTGGCTATAAAACGACCAGAAAGGAAGCTAGTGATGAAGGCACAGATAGAAGGATAGAAACCGTAGGAGGGCAGTTTGGAAATTAAAGATTTATGCCAGACTCGATCGAAAGCCTTTGAGATGTCAAGTGCAATGGCAAAGCTTTCGCCAAAGTCCCGAAAGGAGGATGACCAGGAGTCTGAAAGGTAGGTGAGAAGATCGCCAGTGGAGCGTCCCTGACGGAACCCGTACTGACGATCGGAAAGAAGGTTGTGATAGGAAAGATGCCTTAAATTTTTTCTATTCAGAATTGACTCGAAAACTTTTGAAATACAGGACGTTAAAGCAATTGGACGATAGTTGGAGGGTTGGGAGTGGTCACCCTTCTTTGGGACTGGCTGAATGAGAGCAAACTTCCAGCAAGAAGGAAAGGTACAAGTTGACAGACAAAGGCGAAAGAGTTTGCCTAGGCAGGGTGTAAGCACAGAAGCACAGTTCTTGAGAACAACAGGAGGGACCCCATCAGGCCCATATGCCTTGTTAGTACTGAGACCAGTGATGGCAGAAAATACATCAGCTGAAGAAAGTTTAATGTCAGCCATGAGGAAGTCAGAGGGGGGAGTGATGGAGGAACAGCACCGGAATCGTCTAAGGTGGAATTGGAGGAGAAAGTCTGTGCGAAGAGATCTGCTTTATCAGTAGAAGAAATAGCTACAGAACCATCAGAGTAGAAAAGAGGAGGGAAGGATGATGAGGTAAAGTTGTTAGAAAGGTTTTTGGCAAGGTGCCAGAAGGAGCGGGAAGAATTCGAGTTGGAGAGTTGAGAGCATTTAGTACAGATGAAATTATTTTTAGCAGAGCGAAGAACAGACTTAGCATGATTCCAGGCAGAAACGTAAAGATGATGTGATTCAGGGGTGGGTTGGCTCCGGTACCTTTTGTAGGCCCTCTCCTTGTTGCGGACAGCATTAGAACAAGCGTGATTAAACCAAGGCTTTCTTGCTTTAGTCAAAGGATATGAGAAAGGAATGTATGCTTCCATGCCCGAGAGAATAACCTCCGTAATGCGCAAGGCACACTCAGATGGCTCACGGCCAATGAAGCAATAATCATTCCAGGGAAAATAAAACAAGTACTGCCTGAGGGCCTCCCAGTCCGCGGCTCCAAAATGCCACAGACAACGTTTCCCTGGAGGGTCCACAGGCCGTACCGGAGTGATAGGACAGGTTAAGGTGATAAAGTTGTGATCAGAGGAGCCCAACAGAGAGAAAAGATTAACAGAGTAAGCAGAAGGATTAGTTGTGAGGAAGAGGTCAAGTATGTTGGAGCTCTCCCCAAGGCGGTCAGGGATACAGGTAAGGTGCTGTACAAGCTGCTGTAGGTCATTAAGGATAGAAAAGATGTAGGCTTGTTCACCAGGTGGATCAGTGAAAGGAGAGGAGAGCCAAAGGTGGTGGTGAACATTGAAATCTCCTAGAATGGAGATTTCAGAGAAAGGAGAAATGGATAGAATGTGTTCCACCATAGAAGTAAGATAGTCGAAGAATTTTTGATAGTCAGTAGAATTAGTGGATAAGTAAACAGCACAGATATATTTAGTCAGAGAATGACAGGAAAGCCGAAGCCAGAGTCTAGAGAATTCAGAAGAATCAAGTTCAGGAACACGAGAGCAAGATAAGTCGTTGCGTATATATACACAACAGCCACCTTTGGCTTTGAAATGAGTATAGAGAAAGTAGGAGGATACAGAAAAGGGTTTGCTGTCAGTTGCCTCAGACAGCTGAGTCTCCGTTAGAAAAAGAAGGTGAGGTTTAGAGGAGGAGAGGTGGTGCTCAACAGAGCGAAAGTTAGAGGAAAGGCCGCGAATGTTGCAGAAATGAAGAAGAAGAGGTCAGACAGTGGTTCCAGGCATCTCGAGTCGTCACCGGGAGAGGGGCGGATGGTGGGGGAATTTATGGTCCCACCCCCTGGGGACTCCGAGGCTTGGTGATGAGACGCCATAATTTTTTGCATTTTGGAAAAGGAAGTGTAGTGTGTACTGTGCATGTAGTTTGGTGTAGATAGTTAGAGAAATTTGTACTGGAGAGCATGCTGGCCTACTCTCTGTGTAACTGAGACACTGAAAAAGTTCAGCAAAGGGGGATGGTCAGGAACTAGTCCTGAGGGCTGATGAAACGGGAGCTCCAGCACTCCCTGTCATCAGCTTTCCATCCACCTCGGGAGTACTTCCCTGCTCAACTGGTGCTTAGGGCCATGTGCAAGTTTACATAGTAGTGAAGAAAATGAAAGAAAAACAAAAACATATTTTGTTTTCGTTTATTATAAACTTGAAGATAAACATCCAGGGCATCAACTGGTGAAAAGAAAAAAATCTCTCTCTCCGTGTTTGCGTAGTGCCATGAGTAAGTTTGATTAGGGGTGCAGTAGTTAACGGTGATGCACGGCCAGCACTGCCTGAGCTGTGGCTTGCAATGCAATGCTACCCAGCCTGAGCTGTGGCTCACAATCCATGGGTTAAGAGTGTTCTTCACTTCCACCTGCCCAATAGTGATCTGGTTATGAGACTCATCCAAGATCCCAGACCTCATTTTCTTCGGAACCACCAGTTGCCAGTACTTGCTGAGGCCATCAGGTGTCTCCCACTGATGCTCCAGTAATTCGTTGTTCAAACGAAGAAGGTCCCACTGACTCCAGCAGCTTTTGGTCGCAGGGCTTAACCTGGAATCTTCTTCCCAAGATGGTTGCACTGTACTCCGCTGCAGCCATTCTAGCACTGGTTGTAAATATGCATCCTCTCCTCTACTGACATCTGGCCCAGAATTTCCATTGCAGCACCCTTGAGGCTAGTAGCAAGCTCCACTACCCTCTCATACTTCTGTTGCTCTAGCTTAGCATCTACTTCCTCCTTAAGCTGTTGCTATTCTACCTTCATTTCCCCCATGAAAGCATCTAGCTGTCCTTGCTTCCTCAGCTGTAATCCCTCTGTTGCTCCTCTAACGCCTCTTGAAGTTGCTCATGTCATTCTTTTTATTCTTCACGTTGTGCCTCTAGTTGTTCCCTCTGTGCCTTCAAGAGCACACTTTGTGCCTGTAATAGTTCTTTTGAATACTCCCTGTCCTTCATTCAGTGCCTGTAATTGCTTCACAATTGTTACCAAGGACATTTCCTCCTCTAGCCCAGCGTGAGACCTTGTGTGCACATCTTTTCCTCCCATGTCGAAGGTTAGACTCACTGCAGCACTTTAATTATCGTACTCCTGGCACCAGTGTTAAGTCCCCGTCCCACACTGGTAACAGCAGTAGCTTAGTATATGACGGGCATTGCCCAGTGGGTTGTTGTTCTCAGAGGCAGCCTTTCGGTGTACAGTACACAGGATCAGCTCAGGCATCGCAAATAAACACTGGCTTCTTAAGTTCATTGTCCTTATTTTCCAGATAATTACACTTAATGCTTTCCAACTTCACTTCACTATTCTCACAAGCACTGGAGCTATACAAACATTACTAACTGCAATTACACTTAATGATTGACAACATTTCACTATTTTTCACAAGTACCGATAGTATACAAATTTCAATAACACTTCAGTGTTTGCCAACACTTCACCTTTTTCACTAGTACCGATGATATACAAACTTCACTGCACTGACACTGCACTGCACTCAAACTAAACTGAAAACCGACTGAACTTGCTGTAGTCTCTTTCCTATCCTTATATATGCTTGCATTGTTCTAGAATGACCTACATTTCTCCCCAGTTCTGCAATATTCCAGAGAGAGAGAGCATGGATACAACAGTTACCAACTCGGAGACATCCAAAACATGCCAGAGTTTTCTTATATTACATAACACTGTAAATAATTTAGCATACAAACTTAAATTACATATTTCAACAAGGAATCACACAACTAAGATATTGTACTGTTATGTCCCCACCCCACACTGCCACAGGCTCCAACAGCAGTAGTCCAGTATAGGAATGACGTTGCCCAGTTAGCTATTCTTCCTGTGGCCAGCCAATAGGTGTACAGTGCACATGATCAGCTCACGTGTGGTGAAAACACTGGCTTCTTAAGTTCATTGTCTTTATTTTCTAAATTAAATTACACTTAATGCTTTTCAGCTTCACTGTTTTCACAAGCACTGGAGCTATACAAACTTTACTGCTATTGCACTTAATGCTTGAAAATACTTCACTATTTTCACAAGTACCAGTGTTATGCAAATTTCAATAACTGTTTTCACTATTTGCCAACAACACTTCACTGTTTTCATAAGTGCTGAAAATATTCAAACTACACTGCACTGACACTGCACTACACTCAAACTGAACTGAACACTGAACCTGAACTAGTCTTTTCTCCATCCTTATATAAGCTTGCATTATTTGAGAAACTTCTAGCACAAACTCGACGGTGCAACAGTTAACAGTTACCAACTAAGAGACATCAAAACATGCCAGAGTTTTCTTACATTACATAACGCTGTAAATTATTTACCATATAAACTTAAACTCAATTACGCAATTTAACAATCACATAAATAAAAGATCATAGAGAAAAAGAGCATCAAAATTAATGCATAACTTACGAAACAATTACGCGCACAAACAGCAGGCAAACTGGCAACTCTGACTCGCACCAGAGCTAGCTACTGTAAACATCAGGAAACATCGAGAAACATCTCAGCTACCTAACTGGCAAATCTTGCTTCTTAACATTACTCCCTCCCTAGTTCTTTGTCATCCCGACAAAACTACACAATATATACAAACATCAACTTTAATCATAATAAAACATCTACTGGAACTATACACAGAATAGTCCTTCAACTTATCAGGTCTTCTTCTATACCATTTCCAACGATGTCCTTGCTCCTCCACACAGTCCACTCCTGGAATGTCTTGGTCCTCTTTCTGATTCACTTTTGCTCTTGGGAAACTGTTATCATCCTCTCGCACTTCAGCTCCTTGGTCCCCAACATCCTTGGCTGCGGGTGAGTACAATTCCTCGGAGATGTCCCAGCTATACTGTCCTGGCCCATGGTAGTGCCGCAGACAATTTACGTGTACCATCTTTGGGCGAGACTTCCTGCCTCCCCGAATCGGATACATTATGTCTAATAGGCGGTCCAACACAGTGTAAGGCCTGTCTCATTGGCTCTGCAGCTTCAGTGACTGTCCCTTCATTTGCTGAGGATTGTATAACCAAAGTTGATCACCATTCTGGAAGCTCATCTCACTTGCCTTGACATCATACTTGCACTTCATCACCTCTCCCGAAAACTTAAGCGCTCCTCGCACTTGATGATGTACCTCAGCCAGCTTTTCCTGAGGTGCATCACATGGCCGGTGGTGTCTGTAGGCAGCTCTTCACCACGTTGCCTTCCCATTAACAAGTCAGTGGTAAGCATAACTCGTGACCCAACATCAGTTTTGCAGGTGTGTAACTGGTATACTTATGGGATGCAGACCAATACGCCATCAACAACGCAGGTAATTTCTGGTCCAATTCTGTTTGTTCCTCTATGCAGTACTTGGCCAGTTCTTGTCCCAGGGTCCAATTGAATTTCTTCACCATATCTTCTGACTGTGGCCTTAGTGGGGTTATCCTTGTCTTTTTGATCCCCATTAACTTGCAGCATTCACGGAACACAGCAGACTCGAAGTTTCTACCCTGGTCTGAATGTTGTTCTTGTGGCATCCCAAACGACAGAAAAACTGGTCAACCAGCACACGAACAACAGTGGTAACCTCTTGATCGGGGATGGCATAGGCCTCTGGCCACTTTGTGAAGTAGTCCATGGCGACACATATACACTGGTTTCCTCTTTCATTCAGTGTCAGAGGTCCAGCAATGTCCACCATGACTCCTTCCATCAATGCACCCACCTGGTACAGCTGGAGAGGGGCACAACCATGTTTCTTGGGTCCCTTCTTGGCACAACACACATCACAGGCCCGACACCACTCTTTAACATCCTGACGCATGCCAATCCAGTAGAACCTCTGTCGCAGCCAGCTTAGAGTTTTCTTCACTCCCAGGTGCCCACTAGTGATCTGGTACTGAGATTCATCCAAGATCTTAGATCTCATTTTCTTCAGAACCACCAGTTGCTAATACTTGCTGAGGCCATAGGGTGTCTCCCACTGATGCTCCAGGAATCCGCTGTTCAAACGAAGATGGTCCCACCGATTCCAGCAGCTCTTGGTTGCGGGGCTCAACCTGGAAACCTCCTTCCAAGATGGTTGCACTGTACTCTGCTGCAGCCACTCCAGAACTGGTTGTAAATCTGCATTCTCCCTCTGCATCTTCGTCAGGTCTCCTGCATCTGACACTGGCCCTGTCACTGCCCTGTCATACTTCTGCTGCTCTAGCTTGGCATCTACTTCCTCCTTAAGCTGTTGCTGTTCTTCCTTCATTTCCCCCATGAAAGCATCTAGCTGTCCTTGCATCCTCACTTGTAATTCCCTCTGATGCTCCTCTGACGCCTCTTGAAGTTGTTCTTATTGTTCTTTTTTCTTCACATTGTGCCTCTAGTTGTTCACTGTGTTGTTTCATTGTACACTCTGTTCCTGTAATTGTTCTTTGAGTTCTTTAGTTTGTGCCTGTATTAGTCCTTTGAGTTCTTTCTGTCCTTCCTTCTGTGCCTGTATTTGTGCTTGTAATAGCTTCATAATTGCAGACAATGACACCACGTCCTCCTGGCCAGCTCGGGATCTTTTCTGCACACCCCCTTGCTCCAAGTCGAAGGTTAGACTCACTGCAGCCCTTAAAATTATCCACACTCCTGACACCAGTGCTATGTCCCCATCCCACACTGCCACAGGCTCCAACAGCTGTAGTTCAGTATGGGAAGGACGTTGCCCAGTGAGCTGTCCTTCCTATGGTCAGCCTTTAGGTGTACAATACACAAGATCAACTCAGCCATCATAAATACGCAGTGGCTTCTTAAGTTCACTGTCTATTTTCAAAATTAAACTCCACTTAATGCTTTCCAACCTCACTTCACTGTGTTCACAAGCACTGGAGCTATACAAACTTTACTAACAGCTATTACACTTAATGCCTGACAACACTTCACTACTTTCACAAGTACCAATGTTATACAAACTTCAATAAATCTCTTCAGTACTTGCCAACAAGACTTCAGTGTTTTCACAAGTAATGAAAATATACAAACTACACTGCACTGACACTTCACTACACTCAAACTGAACTGAACACTGACTGAACCTGAACTAGTCTCTTCCCCATTCTTATTTAAGCTTGCATTATTCGAGAAACTTCTAGCACAAACTCGACGGTGCAACAGTTAACAGTTACCAACTAAGAGACATCAAAACATGCCAGAGTTTTCTTACATTACGTAACACTGTAAATTATTTAGCATACACACACTGAATTACACAACAAGCAATCACATAAATAAAACATCGTAGAGAAAAAAAAAAAAAAGCATAAACATTAATGCATATGTTAAGAAACAACTACGCTCACAAACAGCAGGCAAACTGGCAACTCTGACTCGTACCGGAGCTAGCTATCGTAAACATCAGGAAACATCGAGAAACATCTCTCCTACCTAACTGGCAAATTTCGCTTCTTAACAATACAGATAAAAGAGCACAAAATTTAATGCCTAACTTACGAAACAACTATGCTCACAAACAGCAGGCAAACTGGTAACTCTGACTCGTACCGCAACTACCGTAACATCGGGAATCAGTGAGAAACTTCGAGACCACCTAACTACCATATCCCGCATCTTAACGATATTAAAATAGAGTTAAGTTATCTATGGGTTAATGAAGCTGAAAATGGCCTGTTAAACTAATAGTAAACACAAGTAAACTGGTGCTTAACTTTGGGTATTATAACTAATAACTAGCTGTGAATGGGTGAGTTTATTATTATCTCGTTATTAACTTTGCTTTAAAGTTAGGAGTTATTATTCTGGAATGAGAACACGCTAGGATTTATATCCTGGAATGAGGTCGCCGTATGTCACGGGGGGTTTAAAATTTTGAAGGAAATAACCAAGTGAATGGATATAAATGGCCAATAGATCGCCAGTCTGTTGCTAAGAGGAAAAGAATATATTGAATATTTCTCCTACTTATGGGAGAGGAGGAAAGTCGCCACTTAACAAAAAGGAATCGACCAATGAATTATGTAAGTTTTACTTTACGCCGGCTAACTTGGCTGATTCTCTAAGAACGAGAATTTCGTTAACTTTCTCAACAGTATACAGCGGACACTAATCACTCTCGAATGCTGAAATGTTGATACTGTTGGCCTCTGAGAAAGAGTCACCGTTGCCCCTTGACAATCAGTAATAGTAATAATATATAGGTTCTTGCTGATGCTAACTCCAGGCTGGCACAGTGGATTTACTATGAACCAATACGAAAGAACTAGCTTAACAACCATTCGTGATTAATATCAAAAGAAAGTTTGCGCAAACTAGGAGTAAGCAAATTAAAGGTCAATGTGGAGATAAGAAACATTATTCTTACATTTAATCGAGCTCAAGGAGGGATGTAAAATACAACAAAACAAATTTTCGTTACAAGAATCTCAAAGCAAATTCGCTCACTCAGTCAGTCTTGCTAGCTAATAATCTTAAGCCTAGAGAACAGAAAAAGATACTCTTATTGGAAAAGATACTGTTAATTGGAGTTGTCGCTAAGACACCACAAGACGAGGAGGGTAATCTTCGACGATCTTCCTGTATGCTCTTCCGTAGCTACGACCACACTCTCTGAGGCTGCCGACGGAGAGTTGGGCGACCTCCGGGAATCGCAGATGACCCACAGTTCGAAACACGTGGTATCCGTCTCACCCTCGGTCGTCCATTACTAACTAAACTGCAGTGGGTGGAGGGGTACTGGGCACAGAACTGCACTCAAGGATGGCCTCCAGGAAACTCGCACTGTTCTCACGCACATCTGCCAATCGTGGGGGTCCCTCTTCAACTAAAAAAAAAATGTTCTCACGCCTGGTACTACAGAGGCATGTTCACTGGAAGTTGGCGTGGCCTAACTTCAGCGGTTAAAAGAGGTGGGGCAAACGATGCACACACATAATAGATTCACTCAGTGAAGCACTAATGTCGTGCATAAGAACAGTCACTTATGAAGCAGTGATGAATGTTCTGAAAAACAGTTACAGTCGGAGTGCCGTCACAGGACGATTAGCTGCCTGAGCGAAATTTTATGGGATTTCCCACTGCGTTCGTAGGCTCGCACAATAATACAGTGCTGCGAGTTCCCATAATAATACAATGTCACGATTTGACATAATAACATTCTCGCGAATTCGTGACATTAACACAATTCAGTTCAGTCACTAACTTGGCAGAGATTTTCGTCTTTTCTCAGCCTGTTTACCATAGCTCAGTGGGAGAATGAGACAACAGTACGGCTCTACCTCTTTCCTTTAATACTTGTTTATGACTAGTGCGTTCAAGAAGGCTTCTCCAATTCCTAGTGTCTTTTATACTAAAAATGGTCTGGCAGTTACACCAATAATAATATAATACGTCCCCGTTATGAACGGGTTAACTTATGGAGCAGAGAGTAACGAAGCTGAAGGTTAATCTTATTAAACATCATGCAAACAGGTACAACATTAACCTTGCCCTGTGACCTTGACCTTTGTTTGATTTTCCTCAAAATCGAAACACTTTATTCATGCCTTACTAGGTTTCTCATTGCCTTTGAGGGCTTTGGAGTGTTTATTTTTCAGCGTTATGTGCAGTCTTATTTTCCTTTTTTTACTGATGCAAGCCATGTCAACGAAAAACACAATACTATCTATCTATCTATTGCCAGATGCCTCAATCCCGTTTGGGGTGGCCACAAACAAATCGCCTCCAAGTCGCCCTGTCCCCCGCCATTTCACTGCCCTGCTCCTAACTCACACCCCCCTCTCTCATATACCTCTCCACTCCATCCCTCCATCTCATCCTCGGCCTCCCCCTCCCTCTTCCCCCCTCCACCTCACTCACATACACTCTCTTCGTCAGTCTTTCACCCTCCATCCTCTCCACATGGCCAAACCACCTCAGTGTGTTCCTCATAACGCTTCCTATCACATCCACATCAACACCACAACGCTCCTTTATATCCTCATTCGTCAGCCTGTCTCTCCATGTGACTCCACAGGCTCCTCTTAAATAACTCATTTCCACTGCTCTCACTCTTGACTTGTGTCCTACCAATAACGTCCAAGCTTCACTTCCCTACGTTAGAGTTGGTATCACAATACTGTCATGTAGTAACTTTTTCACTTCCATGCTCACTTTCCTGTTTCTTATCACTGCTTTCAAAGAACCATCAACCTTTCTTCCCTGCTGTACCCTTTCAAGCACTTCACCCTCCAAACCTCCATCCTTACTCATCACACTACCCAAGTACTTAAACGTACTCACATTTTCCAATTCCTCACCATCCAACCTCGCTGTACATTCACTGACTTCACCTCTCTCAAAGACCATCACTTTACTCTTCCCTACATTCACCTTTAGATTCCGTTTCTTATACACTCTCTCAAACTCATCCACCAAGCCTTGCAGCTCCCCTTCGTCTTTACTCAACAACACAGTATCATCTGCAAACAACAGTACAGGGAGTTTCCAAACACTATCCTCTCTCACCAGGGCCACTCCAACATCCACTACCCTACCTTGTACCTCTTTTATTACCCCATCCATGTACAGATTGAACAACCATGGAGACATGACACATCCCTGTTTCAACCCAACTTTCAAAGAGAAAAATTCACTTAGTTCACCATCCACACGCACTGCAGCCTTCGCACCATCGTACATACTCTTCACAGCATTCAACAACTTCCCATCCACTCCATATATTCTTAATACTTTCCACAATCCTTGTCTATCCACCCTGTCATATGCTTTCTCCAAATCCATGAAAGCCGCATACAACTTCTTTCCCTTCTCTAGAAACTTTTCCACTAAAGATCTACGAATGAATATCTGATCTACACAACCTCTTCCCTTCCTAAAGCCTCCCTGTTCTTCTCCAACTAATTTCTCTGTTCTTTCTCTAACTGTCAATAAGTATCCTACCATACACTTTTCCTATTATACTAAGAAGACAAATGCTCCTATGATTACCACACACTTCTTTTTCCCCTTTTCCTTTGTACAAGGGAATAATTATACCTGACTTCCAATCCTCCGGGACTCTACCTTCCTCCCAGGCCAATCTGCACATCTTCCACATCCATTGATCTGCGGTGTATTATTTATGCAGATTAAACTTTCAGCCTTAGGACTCAATCAGATTAGTCCTTGCTTCTTCCCCGCGATTTATTCTGCTCAGGAGGGATTTTTTTTCCAACAACGGTGGAGGTTAGATAGTGGCCTTGATTAACTCATTCACTAGTGGAAGGACCATAGTAAAGCTGAAGAAAACCGTCTGAAGATGATGATGGTTGTGATTTATAATAATAATAAAAATAATAATAATAATAATAATAATAATATAATAATAATCCATCCATCATCCAATCCTGTTACCCCATGAGGAGCGTAGGAGCCCGGGGCTAGGCAAGGTGGTCCTGACATTTAAGATGAATAGTAGTAGTAGTAGTAGTAGTAGTAATAATAATGATAATAATAATAATAATAATTGTTGATAATAATTTTTACGTCTCATATTATTCTTGCTAATTTCAGACAGCCTAATTTACCATGGTAGTTTTTTTTTTAAACTGAACTTAAAGAAATACCTGTTGTCGTCATTAACTCCTCCAGTACAAGATTCCTTACTTAGCTGAGTAAACTGGTCTAAAAATACCAAGACTAAAACATCTTCGGGCTGAGGAGATTAGTATCCTCTAGTATTTTCTTACCTGTAAACAAAGACTATAATAAAAAGAAATGGAAAAGAAAAATATTGACTGCAGTAACTTTTTAAAGGTAGTTTTTATTGCTAAGAGAATGCCTTGTTTTCAGTGGAGAAGCATAGTAGTCAAGAGGTTAATGAAAGCCTAACCCCACTACTTCTAACACTCTGAGCTAAGCTGAATAAAACTGGTAGCAATCAGTCAGCATAATACCCAATTTCTCCATGCATTTCCTGGTATGCTTGAGGGAGAGAACACGATGCAGCCTTCCTTAACTCCCTCTTTATGACAGATCTTTCTCCGCCTTAAAAAAAAACGACGTATGGCACTGAAGTTGAAATTGATATACTGACTATACCGCGAAGAAGCAAGAGGAGTTATACACAAACCTATACCATTGAAAAATTGGGGTAATAATTTTTTTCACCTTCAGTACGAGAAAGTTTCCTTCGCCAAGCAAAACTATCTTGAGACAGAAAGATTGAATGAACTGAGACGTGCCCGCCTTGCTAAGAGTTAAGGTGTAACATGCATAGTATATCGTAAAGGAAGAACTACACGCAAGCCTCCTCTGTGGCTACGAAATACACGATGCTATGTAGACTTTATTAGCTCCAGTTGTACAAGAGGTGCCAAAAGTCCTGTCACCTCTCATGATTTTTTCTCCACGGACGTTGAAGAATCCGTCTGGTGCATCTACAACACCGGACACTGATGGCACTGATCTGTGGCCACATTACAGTCACCAGTGTTCGTTTCTGCTGATCCACCACACTGATTTCCGTGGAGAGATAAGCAGGGAGGGCGACAGGACGTTTGATATCGACAGTAGACGAGACGTTTCATATGCGGAGGAAAAGAGGGAGACAAGAAGAAAGTTAGAGCGCCATCACATTGAAGAAATTAAAGAGTAATATGCACAATGAATGCTATGCCAGTGAGAATGTACAGCAATATTATATGTATCATGCAGTATCAAAGGCCTTTCCTAAGTTGACTAAAATCGTGTGGGGGGAAGCAAGAATTAAATAACAAAGATGTCAGAGCACTGGAGGAGTTAAGGTATATATAATGTACACAAAAACTCGCTGATGAAGAGAGGCTGCAAAACCTTCCCTTTGCCGACGAGGGTAAGCGGTAATACATCAAACGCTTCTGTTATAAAGTACATAAAACTCGTTAAGAAGAAGAGGTATCAAAGGCTCTCCAATTCCAGGGAGACTCCAGAGTATTATATCAAGTGGTTTTGTCATAATGAGCAGTACATGATAACTCGCTAAGGAAGAAAGGTTACAAAGTCTCTCCTGTGCCAACTATAGTACAAGAAAATGTGTTAGCTGTTTATGTATTTATGTCCTTAATAGCTCAAAATGAAATAGTTACAAAGTCTATGCTATCCTCACGAGAATGCAGGAAAATTTATCAGTTGCTTGTGCTTTCTCTAGACGATTATTTTTTAAACTTTGGGGAAGCTTCTCGAGCTGGAAACGATAAATCTAGTGCTCATTGTCCTCCCCAGTAAGAACCACCTGCATAGGGTGAATCAAATGGTCTCAAAGGAGCAATAATCTAATAAAAAGACGACCTCAGGCTAAAGAGGTTAATTATCGTCTAGTATTTTATTTACTCATAACGTGTCGATACCAGACTGATATAAATAACAATCAGCAGAATATTATCCCTTTCATTCCAAAGACACTATAATTGTTTATTGTTACTGCGGTCAAACGATTTTCATGTTTAATTATCTACTTATTTTCTTACCTTTAGGAGACCACCTTAGCCCTGGAGGAGTCACTGGGGTCATCTCAAACCAAATGCGTTCGAAAAGTCCTAAAATGAATATAATCTTGATGGAGCAGGAAAATGAGAGAGAAATGTTCCCCCGAGCTAGACCTTATTAGATCATAATTACAGCCCTGCTAGGTGACAGGAGGGCGCTACCCCTCCTGGTATGGCATCTACTGGGCGTGGCTCGAACTCACGACCCCCCGGTCCTGAGTCCAGCGCCCTACCACTGAGCCACCCTGTCCCCAGATGGAGCAAGAATACGCAAACAAAGACATCGGAATTAGCCCGTTTTCCTCGAGAACCTGTCACTATTGCTGTTATTATCATTGTCATTAGTATTGTTATCCATCCATCCATCCATCATCCAATCCTACATTGCCCCATGAGGAACGTAGGAGCCCGGGGCTAGGCAGTTGGTCCCGGCATTTAAGATGAGAGTGATCAGCCTCACTCATCCCTGAGTGGCATTACGTGAGCAATAGACCCCAACCATCCCTTGGATATAAACCTTCACCGGCTCAATCCGATTGGAGCGCAATAATTACCCACTAAACCACCAGGCGCCAAAATTTGGTTATATGGTTACCACCCAGCGTAGTAAATGGTTTCCTGGTGTACAGGAAGCCATCTGGCTTGTCACTCAGTGTAGAGTCACCCACAGGCAGAAGGAAGAGGAAAGAAAGGCAGAAGAGGAAGTGTATAGTTACCCGTAGACAGAAGGACGAGGAAAGAATGAAGGATAGAAAGACAGAAGAGGATGGAAGGAAAGAAGGATGGAGGAGAGGAAAGGGCAGACACCCGAGAGTAGCACTACATCGAGTGAGTGGGTGGTGAGCGCCCCCATCTACCACAGATTATTGTTATAATAATAATAATAATAATAATAATAATAATAATAATAATAAATTATTATTATTATTATTATTATTATTAATTATTATTATTATTACTTTGTGGTAGATGAGGGCGCTCACCATCCACTCACTCGATGTAGTGCTGCTCTCTGGTGTTTGCCCTTTCCTCTCTTCCATCCTTCTTTCCTTCCATCCTCTTTTGTCTTTCTTTCCTTCATTCTTTCCTCTTCCTTCTGCCTGTGGGTGACTCTACACTGAGTGACAAGCCAAATGGTTTCCTGTACACCAAGAATCCATTTACTACGCTGGGTGGTAACCATATAACCAAATTTTGGAGCCTGTCTGTCTAGTGGGTAATTACGGCGCTCCAATCGGATTGAGCCGGTGAAGGTTTATATCCAAGGGGTGGTTGGGGTTTATTGCTCAAGTAATGCCACTCAGGGATGAGTGAGGCTGGTCACTCTCATCTTAGTCAGGACCAACTGCCTAGCCCCGGGCTCCTACGCTCCTCATGGAGCAACGTAGGATTTGATGAAGATGATGATGATGATGATTATTATTATTACTGCTATTATTAGTGTCATTATTATTATTAGTATTAGTATTATTAGTATTAATACCGGTATTAGTATTAGTATTAGTATTATTAGTATTAATACCGGTATTAGTATTAGTATTAGTATTATTACTGTTATTACTATTATTATTATTATTATTATTATTATTATTATTATTAATATTGTTGTTTTTGTTGTTGTTATTATTATCATTATTATCATTATTATTATAATTATCATTATTATCATTATTATTATTATTATTATTATTTTTATTATAACAGTATTATAATTATTATTTTTATTTTTATTATTATTATTATTATTATTATTATTATTATTGTTGTTATTATTATTGTTGTTGTTGTTAGCACCGCCAAGGAAGTTGGAGGAGGTTATGTATTTACCTGTTTGTCTCTTTGATTGTTCACATGATATCTCCAAAAATTCTCAATGAATTTCAATGAAATTTTGTGGAAGGGTCGGTCAGGGGCCAAGAAAGAATTGTTTAAATTTGGGGACGGATCCGGATGCTATGTATCCCGCACAGTATCTCCAAAATTTCTTAATGAATTTCAATATTTTGTGGAAGAGTGGGCCACGGGTCAAGGAATAATTGATTAAATTTAGGGGCGGAGGCGGATCCTATGTATTCCACACAATATTTCCACTGATCTGGATCCGGATCCTTTGTAATGAGAATGGCATTGGCGGAGGTATGCGCTCGCTGAGGACTTTCTATACTCAGTTTTTTTTTTTTTTTTTTTATCGAGGCGAAGATGCACTTGACAGATTGGTGATTATTGGCTGAATGCGACATTACTTCATAACCTAGCATTATTAACTGACAACAAATATCTGAGGGGGAAATTTGGGTTAATAAATATTTTTTGAACATGTTGCATTCAGCCAATGATCAACTCGTCAAGTGCATCTTCGCCTCAATAAAAAAAAATGGAGTATAGTTATTATTATCGTTATTATTATTATTATTATTATTATTATTATTATCAGTCCTGTTAAGCACGTTTAGATCATTTTCGGCAAAGCTCCCTGTAGGCTACAGTTGCATTATACTCAGGCTGTGTGTGTGTGTGTGTGTGTGTGTGTGTGTGTGTGTGTGTGTGTGTGTGTGTGTGTGGTTCAAATCCTCCTAGGCTATTTGCTGGACTTGAATGGAACTTCTCAGGTGGGTTCGTCGGGTACCTGGAAAGGTTTACACTGCATACAATATCCCAACAATGTTTGTTTTAGGGAGGTCAACCCCCCAACTCCCCCCAGAAAAATAATCTCAGACCTAATGAAAGCACAAATGGCACTGATATCGTATTATACGTTGTGCAGTGGACTCCCGTCCGTAATGTAATATTTGGGGGGCATGACCCCCTCAGTAATTCTTACAGGTTCAAAGCCCCTCCGAGAAAAAAAAAAAATGGTCAGAAATAAAGGAAAGTAAACATGGGGAGGCGGTGGTTCAGTCGGTAAAGAGGTGGTCTGCAGTCCTACCGGACCCAGGTTCAAATCCCCGCTGGGGCAGGGAACAGTTTAAGTATTTGAATTTAATAAAAGCAGACTTTACTGATCTACCAGAAAACCCGCAGACATGTCGTAAAAATACCCCCGCTAATACCAATACACCAGTCCTGTATGAGACAGCCCTAGCATGTATTCAATATGGACGGTGGGTGTTAGCGCCGAAGTGGTGACATGTAGAGGTGTATGGTATGTAGGAGGACTACTGGGCCTTGAGAGCAAGCTGTGAAGCCTATGCCCAGAGTTGGACACATAAAGAAAAAGACGAATTTCAGTGAAACTTCTTTATCAGTCAGGCTGGTTACTTGATAACGTCCTCCACTGCATGATATATTTCACCATTATTTTTAGGGAGGTCAGCCCCTCTAAAACTGATAGGATAAAAAACGGGGGAATGGGGGCTGGTATAACCATCTTAGCACATACTGTAGAAAGAGAGCGTGACCCCCACCCCCCAACAAATCTTGGGGGGTCAGCCTCCCCCCAGACACAAAAACTATCAGAAATGGCGGAAACACTTGAATGAAACTTGTCAGATGAATTCGTTGAGTTACTGGGAAGGTTTTCATTATATACAATTTTCCAACTGTGACTTTTAAGAGCGTCAGCCCCCCGCTCCCCAAAACAATACAAAAAAAAAAATCTCGGAAGCAGTGAAAGGATGACAGATGTGGCTTTGATATCTTAGTATATGTTGTACGATGGACTCGTCTCCATAATGCGATATTTGGAGAGCGTGGACCCCCAGGGATGCTTGGAGGGTTCAGCCCCCTCCCGAAAATAAAAACAATCAGAAGGAATGGAAAGTGAGCACATGCATTTTTTCAGTATCGGCATAGATATCGAAGGATCAGGTACGCAGTTTCCATGTCGTCTCTTAATGCACAAGGAGAAACTGCACAGCGATATAATTTTGGGAGGCTTGACTTTCCTCTCCATGATTTTCGGGGGTATGGGGGGGGTCAGACCCAACAAAGAAAATCATAAAGAGGAGAAAGTTTTGAGTAAAACTTCCCAGGTGAGTTGGTCTGGTTACCTCGAAGGTCTTTTACTATATCCAGTCGGAACATTATTTTAAGGGAGGGTTAGCCCACTCAGCAAATAAAGAAATCACAGCAATAGTGGAGGACAGATATTGCTTTGCTGTCTTGGTTCATGTTGTACAATGGACGCTGATCCATAATGAGAGAGAAAATAAATTAAAAAAATATTAGTAATATGGGAAAGATTTGAATGACATTTCCCAGGTAAGTTCGATTGGTCACTGGGAAGGTCTTCCACTGTATACTATTTCCAACCATAATTTTTAGGGCGGTCAGCCTTCCTCAGGACATTAAAAACTCAAAGAATTTGTGAATGGATTGCAAATATGACTTTGATATCTTAGTACATGTTGTACAATGTACTCTCAACTGTAATTCAGTGTTTGGGGAGCATGACTCCCACTGATTCTTGGGGGGGGGCCGACCCCCCTCCCAAAAATAAAAATGCTCAGACATAGGAGAAAGCTACCACACTGATATCAACGAAAACGGCATACATAGTGCAGGATTGGATATGCAGTTTCCATGTTTTCTGTGAATACTCAGGAAGAAACTGCACATCTACTTTAGTAGTAGTAGTAGTAGTAGTAGCAATAGTAGTAGTAGTAGTATTGTCGACTTTCTTATTTTGAGTTGACGTCTGCTAATAACAGCACATAATAAAAACTATAATCCCTCAAGTTTACAATATTCAGTCCTTAGCTGAATATTATCGTCTGAAAATGGGAAGATGAAAAGGTTTAAAATACAAAGCAAATCCCAGACCACGTGTTAGGATGCAGGACAAACCCTCGCTGTGTTGTGTGTCAGAGGCATACACTAAACGTCACTGGCTGCACTGACATTATTGATGTCTTGTATCCCCGCCCACAGGGAGGAGGGACCGTACCTCCATCTGGCCAATAGCGGTGCGTCGCTGTGAAGAAAGTACACCAGTCATTAGGAACCAAGACGCTCTCTCTCTCTCTCTCTCTAAACAATTTTATTAGCTGGTGAGAGACTTTTAGAATTTGAAGTAATGCAGATGCAACCTCCAGTACGTCAGATCTTTTCTAAGCAAAATAAAATATATGAAGAAAGCAAGGCCAAAATACAAATTACTTGACCACACTGAACGGGTTAGGCTGAGAGCGCGGGTGTGTAGACAAACCACCAGTATTTGACGATAAATTGTGAAGCATGTAATGTAGATATAACGTGTTTGACACGTTTGTTGTATTCTTCATTTTGTTATGTGGGATGCAGACTGATTACGTCCAAAAACAAGACGTGTTCCTTAACCCTAGATAGGTAATCTTGATTTTGTTACTATATTAGGTAACGTGGGGTCTGACGGACCCCACGGAAAAAAAAAAAAAATGCTTCCATTTGAGATATTTCAAAATGCTTCAATACACAAATAATTCAACCCCTTATCTTTAAATAGGGCCAGAAAAAATAAAGTTTAATTGAAAAAATATATTTTTTTTTAAAGTTTATACAAAAATGGTTACATTTTAGGTATACAAATTTTAAAATTAAATCTTGAAAAATTGAAAAGTAATATCATGATTCCTTGGGTGGTCTGCAGTAGGCCGATGTTGGGACCTTCTGTATACAAAAGGAGAGAGACAGCAAACTGAAATAAAAAAAATCACAAGAGGGCTCAACTAGGTTACATTATAGGTAATCTGGGGGTCTAACATACCCCAATGGCTCTATAGAGCAAAATCAGAGCCAGGTACAGCTATGACCCCATCATCCCCATGAAGAGCATCACTAGGCAGGAAGGTAATGAGACGGACAGATCTGTAGACCTTATGCTCATATTTTTAAAAATTAAATTTCGGGGACTGGGGTTTCTGAGACCCCACATTACCTATCTAGGGTTAAATGATCGTCGAAAACGCTATATATAAGTGGCTTGCAGTCTCAGTGGACCCAGGTTTGAATCCTGACTGGGGCAGGGAACAGATTAAGGATTTGAATTTCGTTAAAGCAGTATTTATTGATCTACCATAAAAACACCACCGCCAATATCTGTACACCAGTCGTGTATAAGACAATCTTAGTATATATTTAATTAATTCGGTGAGTGTTAGCGCCGAAGTGGTGACATGTGAAAGCGAAGTATTTAGTATTACTGGGCTTCAGGGAAACGGGCGTTGAAGCTGTGTGAGTTGGATACACACTTTAAAAAAAAAAAAGGCGCATTCAGTACAAAAATGAAACACAGCCATTTGATCTTTCCAACGTATGGCATCTTTTGGACTACATACTCAACACTTTAGTTAAGGGGAGATTTTTCAAGCAGGAGAGGTACGACATAGCGTTAATTAATACACTGAGTGCAGGATGGCTCCATGCCAATATCTGTAATGTTGTCTGGAGGGAGGAAGAACAGTTTCATAATATGAGCGATCAAAGTCAAGATCTAAACACCGGCAGATGATTTTACTCAGTTAAAAAATAAATAAATAAATAAACATAATATTCGGATTCAAGGTGTTTGATGCCGCATTAATAAACTCTGTCATTCCAAAATCTCTCTTAAGTTCAATATAGGTGTTTGGTTTTGGCTTCATTAGTTTTAAAGAACAAGTCATCGTGGCGAAGCGATCAGGAGTGGAAATCCTTTTTCCTCTGCATTATCAGAACAACATTTTTTAAAATGGCTATCGACCATCGGGTCCAAGGCCCTGGTCATTAAGCTATTTTATTATCTATTTAGATTTTTTAATGTTTATTATCATACACTTTTTTAAGTTTTATTTTTACATTTTCATTCATTTAAGTTTGATTTAATCAACTCCACAACAAATCAAAATAATAATAATAATAATAATAAAGAAAGAACGAAAGAAAAAAAACTGAGCTAACATCTAACACTGTTAAGATAAACTAAAAATCGCTGACCTACACTACCGTGATGCCTAAAGACACAAATAGCATATCACAACGAAATAATCACACTGCTTTTACTTATGAATAAAATACATCAGCCAACAGAACATCATCGACTGCAAATGTGGAAATTTTTTTTTACATACTAACATATCTTTTATAGTGTGTCATCGGGTCACTATGAGGAGGAATTTTTCATTTTACTCTGGCCACCATCAGATGAATTTAGTCAGGCTGATCATCTGGCAATAGAAGGGTTAATAATGACTCTCCTAATTCTCTCATTCTAAACGTTTCAGTACTGACATGGCCGCTTAGGTTTTGTTTAGGGTAAGTACTTTATTGTAAGATCAGAACCAAATCTTCAGAGGATTCATTTCAGTTATGCCCGAACAAAGGAAAGCACCATAACACCTCAGTAACGTCTGAACCACAAGGCTCATGAAACCAGAAAAGTTTCATCCAAAGCTTCGGATCAAGTGAAACACTGACAGTCTCCCCTAAAGAATAAATAGGTAAATAAATAAATAAAATAACTCAGGAGATGAAAGAAATAAACAACAAAAATGTGTCATTGTTGTGAAGGGTTAAATGACTGACCACACTGGAGGGAACATATTCATCATTCTTCAATTTCTTCACTACTAAGCGGCCCCCTGAAGCTGAATAAAATCAGTTATTGCAATAACGAACTAAAATGACTTCTGTATTCGAGGAATTTACCTTTTCACTAGAATGTCATCTACCTTACTTAAATCCTGCTAATTTCTGACGTATTTATTCAGCTTTGGAGAGACTTTGTAACTGGGGGGGACAGGTAGTAGCCTCCTCAGTCCTTTCATTGTTAGGCAGCTCTCCTAAGCTGAATAAAATCGCCTGGTCGAAGCCTTAATACATTTTTAATCTATATGTTAAGCCATACACTATTAATACTTTATCGTTTAGTCTGCCGTGTAGGAATACCTGAAAATATAAGGAAAGGAGGAAGAAGCTACAGTCCAAACCTCTCATCAGTTTCCCTGTGAAAAGAAGACGAGAAAGAAAACGTACGTGCTATCAGTATCAGTCGTTATAGATGAGTAAAAATCCCCCCAAAATGTACTTAACACAAACACAACCCAAACCTTTTCTAGTTCTCTCGGTGAAAGGAGCGAAACAAAGGAAACGTATGTCGCAGCAATGTCAGATGAAGGTGTTTATCTGGGTGAGAAGGAAAGTTGGAAATTAGGGTTTGGGGAGGCGTGATATTTACCTGAGCGGTACTGGGCGACGCGAGAGAGACGAAATAAGCGGCTTTGAGTGACAGGCTTGGACTTCAGAGCACCCAAGGCAGTCTGCAGACGAGATGAAATTAGGTGGATCTGATGACAGGCTCCCAATGAACGCTAAAGGAAGGGTGCTACTGAATTATTGAGAAGGATGAACCAAACTTTTGATAGCAAGGCTTATTTACTGCGTTCACAGAATCCGCGACTAGTGATTACTGTCGGAGAAGATGCGTATAATCTTCCTAACAAAGGCGATGCTACCACGGCGGTATCGGGAGCATTTTCATCTCACTGGGCTGGATTCTCTTCGGCTTCCATGACACCTTTGTTATATAGCTTCCGTGTTACGCCTTACAGTTCTCTTATATTCATATCAAACACACACCTCTTCCTTGGCGATTCATGCTTCATATTAACCTTACTAGTCTCGTTCATATTTTTGCCTCTTAAATATGGAAATGAACCACATAAAGTTTTATTTCTTCGTGCCGTAAATTGCATAAAAAATTACATCCTTATACATTCTTTAATCAGACGAAGCAGTTCCAACCAGAAGTATCAGCTCTGTCACTGATTATAGTATAGTCGTAGTCGAGCTTTAGTTAACCTTGAGTAGATTTCACTTTGTCGTCGATGACAGGAGAAGATAAAGATGAGTCTGGGGTTGATTGTAGTTTATTCTCTTCAAAAGGAAAAGCTCAAGATTAACACTGAGTATATTACACAAGAGCGTTTTATGCTTGCCAACTTCTCCCAGCCTCTCTCTCTCGACCCCCCTTCTCGCTCTCTCTCCTCCAGCCTCCTAACTCCTGTCTTCTTCTCCTGTTTCCTTCTGCACATGAGAATTTGTGTCACGTGGGCTACACGATTCTCGGACCTTCAAGAAGCCTGTGTGTGTGTGTGTGTGTGTGTGTATGTCGTAGTTTTCCTCTCAGGTGTCACGAGGCTCAGACTGGCATTCCTCAGAGTGAATGTACGAATGGTATATCCTGCTGTCTCTGGCCATGACTTTGACTTAACCTTCTAGATTACATCTATGCTGCCAGCAATTATTTGATATTTTAGTCCTGACAGAAGTTAATCAGGGTTCTTAATCTGGGCCTCACAACAAAAATTCTTAAGAGGCCGTGATGGGAATGAAAGGTTGAAAAATATGCGCTGTGGATAATTTTTGAAGTTAAATAATAAAGAGAGAAGTGGAGGAGCGACTGGGTAAATATGGATTGGAGCAGATGGGGGACGTGGAAGGTGTGAGCAAGATATTCACAGAAGAAATATGTGCAGCTTGTGAGGTGTTGTGTGGGGTGAAGAGATAATGAAAGGAGGTGCAAGGAACCGCACGGTGGAAAGAAGAGGTGAGACAGGCTGTGGCACAAAAGAAGAAAGCATATAGTGAGTGGATGAGAAACCGGGGCGTGGAAGAAGTTGAGGGATGGAAGAGAGAGTCATATGTAAAGAGGAAGAGAGAGGTAAAAAGAGTAATAAGAGAGAGCAAGAAGAAAGTGGACGAGGAATTTCGAAGGAATTTGAATGTAAAATGGAGGGAATGTAAGAAAATGTTCTGAAAAGAGGTAAAGAGAGTTAGACAGGGTGGCAGTAAAGTTAGTCGGGGAGTGAAAGATAAAAACGGTAGATCAGTAGTGGAGAAGGGAGAAAAAGTGAGCAGATGGAGAGATCACTTTAAGGAATTGTTGAACATAGAGAATGAAAGTACAGTAATGCGAGTATAAGTGGCTGGGGAATGGCTGGGAGAAGGAGGGATGTGAGAAGAGAGGAAGAAATCAGTAGCATGGAAGTTGTGGAAGCAATGAAGAAAGTTAAAATTGGGAAAGCCCCAGGAATTGATGGAGTGTGTGGTGAAATGCTGAAGCATGGGGGAGAGATAGTAGTAGAATGGATGTGGAAGATGTGCAGATTGGCCTGGGAGGAAGGTAAGAGTCCCGGAGGATTGGAAGTTAGGTATAATTATTCCCTTGTACAAAGGAAAAGGAGAAAAAGAAGTGTGTGGTAATATAGGGGCATTTGTCTTCTCAGTGTAATAGGAAAAGTATATGGTAAAAATTGACAGAGTTAGGGAAATAACAGAGGAATTAGTTGAAGAAGAACAGGGAGGTTTTCGGAAGGAAAGAGGTTACGTAGATCAGAAATTCATTCTTAGATCTTTGGTGGAAAAGTTTGTAGAGAAGGGAAAGAAGTTGTATGTGGCTTTCATGGATTTGGAGAAAGCATATGACAGGGTGAATAGACAAGAATTGTGGAAAGTATTAAGAACATATGGAGTAGATGGGAAGTTGTTGAATGCTGTGAAGAGTATGTATGATGGAGCTAAGGCTGCAGTGCGTGTTTTCTACTTGTAGGTTGGATTAAAACAGGGATGTGTCATGTCTCCATGGTTGTTCAATCTGTATGGATGGGGTAATAAAAGAGTTACTAGGTAGGACAGTGTATGTTGGAGTGGCCCTAATGAGAGAGGGTAGTGTTTGGAAACTCCCTGTACTGTTGTTTGCAGATGATACTGTGTTGTTAAGTGAAGACGAAGGGGAGCTGCAAGGCTTGGCAGATGAGGCTGGGAGAGTGTGTAAGAAACAGAATCTGTAGGTGAATGTAGGGAAGAGTAAAGTTATGGTCTTTGAGAAAACTGAAGTCAGTGAATGGACAGTGAGGTTAGATGAGGAGGAAACGGAAATGTGAGTGCGTTTAAATACTTGGGTAGTGTGATGATTAAGGATGTGAAGTGCTTCAAAGGGTACAACAAGGAAGAAAGGTTGCTGGTTCCTTGAATGCAGTGATAAGAAACAGGGAAGTGAGCTTGGAAACGAAAAAGTTACTACATGACAGTATTGGGATACCAACTCTAACGTATGAAAGTGAAGCTTGGACCTTGTTGGAGGAACAGAAGTCAAGCGTGAGAGCAGTGGAAATGAGTTATTTGAGAGGAGCCTGTGGAGTCACATGGAGAGACTGACTGACCAGTGAGGATGTGAAGGAGCGTTGTGGTGTGGATGTGGATGTGATAGAAAGCGTTAGGAGGAGCACACTGAGGTGGTTTGGCCATGTGGAAAGGATAGAGAATGGGGAACTGACGAGGAGAGTGTGTGTGTGTGTGTGTGAGGTGGAGGGGGGAGAAGGAGGGGGAGGCCAAGGATGCGATGGAGGGATGGAGTGGAGAGGTATATGAGAGAGTGGGGTGTGAGCTGGGAGCAGGGCAGTGAAATGGCTGGAAGAGGCGACATGGAGGCGATTTGTTTGTGGTCACCCCTTACGGGATTAAGGTGTCTGGCAATAGAGAGATAGATAGATAGATAGATAATAATGCATGATTATTCTGAGGTCCTTATAGCCACTACCAATGCTGAGCCTGATTCATCAGAGCTAACAGGGAAACGGCCTGATTACAGAATAACATTCAGTGGCTATGCTATACTGTTATTATTCATGGCTTGGTCAGTACTAAAACGGGAGGTCGTTCTCATCAGTTTCTGATAAGGATTTATGAGATTCTCTGTGAACCTATAATGTTTGAGCTACTGACTGTGGTCCTCAGACTCGGCCAAAAAATTGTATTCTCACAAAAATCAGATTCTTACATAGACTGCATAAATTTCATTCGAAACATTAGTGGTAAGACATAAGAAAATTAAGCTGACCACTTCACTGCAGTGGCATAGCTTGTATTTCTTTCTTTTTGTCACCAGACAGCTTTATTTAATTTAACGTCACCCAAGCAGTAAAGCGATAATTGAAGCTTATCTCACGCCTCCGTTTCAAAAAGTCCCTCCCAAGCTTTACATAATATTCTTTATGTAACAAGAATTTTATATTAAAATACGTCGCCAAATTCAAGTTGTTGAGACAGATATGCCTCGTCTGTCAATTCTGGAGGCTTCCTATATTTCTTCAACCTCAGCTTGGCCCAGCTTTTCGTCCTTTTGCTGCTTATTTGCCCTAGTTCGTGGCAGAAAAAAATGGTGCTACAGCCATGCCTCCGTTCCGGTTCCACTTCTTCGTGACTCCAATATACAGTACTCTATTGTTAATCTATAGTCACAACTTTGCATTCAAAATTTAGAGATGGCAATTTGGGTCCAAGGTAAAGGTAACAGGGTATAGTATCTCTTCCTTAACGATTTTTGGCTACACATTTGCTCAACGATTCCTTGGCATATTTCGCCATATAATCACCTAGTATGTTGTTTAATACAGTGTTTTATAGACAGAGCATATATAGCATTAGAGAATATATTAACATATCATTAAAAGGGATAAACTTATAAGAAACAGGCGCTACCACTTCTTTTAGCTACACTACAGCAAAACATTAGGACCATCTGTGGAGGTGGTAAAGGATAATTCGAAAGTGCTAAAAAAAAGGCGGGAAAATAATTACTAGAGCAATACCCCACCTACCTTCGTCACCACAACCACCACAACTATCACCATTAACGTACTTATCCACAGCTGTCACCATCACCACAGCCACCACAGCTACGCCATTACCACAACCATCACAGCTATCACCATCACTACAACCACCATAGCTACCACCGTTACCACAACCATCACAGCTACCGCAATTACCACAATCACCACAGCTACCATCATCACCACAACTCCCACAACTACCACCATCACCACAACCACCTCAAGTACCATCACCACAACCATTGCAACTATCATCATCACATCCACCACAATTACCACCATCACCACAACCACCACAACTACCACTGTCACTACAGCCACCACCATCACCACAACAACCACTATTACCACGACCACAACAAATATCACCACAACCACAACCACCACAACAACCATTTACCACAACCACAACAAGTATCACCATCACCACAACCACCACACCTACTGCCGCCACCACAACTAACACAACTACCACCGTCAGAAAAAAAGAAAAGAAAAAAAAGAAAAACTAATGCATGTTTTCTCCTATTTTTCCTGCCTTTGGACTCACTGTGTAGTACTGTATACATCACCAGCTTAGTATAACAGTCGATAGGAAACAGTTATGCTGCTCACTACCTCTTGTTTGACCTGTACTTTAACTTGGCCCAAATTTTCATCCTTTTGCGGCTTATTTCACGTAGCTCCAGGGCAGAAAAAGATGACACTGTGGCTCTACATCATTTCCATGGCACCTCGTGAATAATACCTCAGTCTAGTGTTGATCTACTGTTACATCGGAGCAGTGAAATTGGAGAGATGCCAATTTACTCCAAGGCAAAGTAATAAGAGTATAGTCTCAATATCATGTAGTAATACCGAGATATAATAATAAGGTGTCTGGGCCCAGAAATAATAATAATAATACTAATAATAATAATAATAATAATAACCCTTTCAGTCCGATCCACTACTTAGTATTTTAAGGTTGTACACTTAAATCTTAAATAGGAAAGTGAAATGATAACCCTGATTACTGTAGGCCATTTGTGTAAAGCCTGTGATTATTATGGTCTGCCTCATCCCACATTACAGCGCAGTCAGCAAACCGGCTTAGGAAGGCCAAATACGTTTCTTAACCCCTTGAACCTGACGATTTATTCCAGATTATATTATTGTTGTCTCCACACGATTTTATTCAACTTGGGAAGGATGTGTATCAGTGAAGGGGTTTATGAAGGCTGTATATGTCCACTCGAAATTGAAACGTCTCCCCTGAGCTGAATAAAATCGTCTGAAGATAGCAAGAAGACAAAGAAAATACGTCATGGGATTCAAGGGGTTAATCACCACGTACTTCAAAAATCACCATCATAAATCTGGTGTCTGCATCCCACTTTGCGATTTCAGGCTTAAGCATACGACCCTAAATCATATAATCTCCGGGCGATTTTATTCACCATAGCGAAGACATTTCACCTGCATGGGTTAGATGTTGAGTCAGTTAATCATTTAAGTAAGACAGAGCTATTCCAACGTGAAGAAAATCGTCTGTAGCCAGCCAGAAAAAAAATATAAGTGTACGTTATCAGAGCGACGAGTTTAATGGATGGCTGGTAGTGTCTCCTTTCTAAAGCAGTTCATCTGACGGCAACAAAACAGGGATATAATCTGTTCTTCCTAGTGATGAGGTTAATGACAGTTCTATTTAGCCTCTTCACTACCATGGGCCTGTATTAAGTTAAAAATATATCACCTGGCAATAGAAGCAATGGAACGGATGGCCCCTTCAATTCCGATCTCTTGTTTTATAGTGAATACTTTTTACGTTCAGAGGATTATCTTTTTTTTTTAGCTTAGGAGAGACATTTATCCTGGGTGGTTTGGATAAATATGTCATTAACCCCTTCAGTTAAGAGTTCTTTCTCAAGTTGGACAGGCTCATCTGAAAGCTACAGTACTAAACAAAGTGGGACTGATGAGCTGAATAAGGTGGTCAGGGTAGATATGAAGTAAGGACTGGATGATTCATTACTCTGAGTCCCCAGAATATTCCCAGTATATCCATTATTAATGAATGGATTTAAATGAAACGCCACACGTACAATGCCAGTCTTGTGTCATTTATATACTGACTGGGAAACTCGCCAACCTTTGAACTAAAAGAGAGACTTGCCGGAAGCGAATGATCACTCTCCCACCAGCGCGGCGCCAAATGGATGTGAAATGGTCAACTGCACTAATCCGGTGATCATGACATACTTGATAAATGACCACGTATTTTTAAGTTCTGCTGATTAACCTCTTGTCCTGGCTGTAGAAGCACCTTTGTGGAGATGGATTTAACCCTTCGTTACTCAGGTGGGGTGTTTTGGCACCCCAAATGTTTTTAAAAGCTCATATTTCCTAGCCGGTAATTCGAATATTTCTCTCCGTTCCAGTACTCTCCTGATTCAGTGAGGGGAGGGAGCATGTGGATTGGTTTAGTCCTGCCTCTGCTGTAGTGAGAGAGAGGGGCACTTCCCCCCCCCCCTGGGGTGTCCAGCCACCCATCAAACTAACCATTTTGATCATATTGTGGTATAGATTGTTGTTTTTATCTCATTTTTGCATATTGTTTATCATTATACTGATTTTAAAAATCAGTATAATGATAAACAATATTTATTTTCCTGTGCGCGTTTACCGGACAAATGTGACGAGTCCATTTGTTATTTTCTTACTGATATTATAATTTATTGTATTTTATTATTATAAATTAATAAACACCACCTACAAGGCATTCAATCTTTTCATTATTGATTCCAGAGACATGCTGAAGCGGCAGTATGAAAATATTTTACATGTTAGTAACACTACATGTATTTTTGTACTGGGGTGTTGTAACCCTCACCAGACTAACCACGTTTGCATACCCCACATTAAAAGAATGCTCATCCCTGGAATGATTAATATATTAGTAACACTGTCAGCCTGATGACTTTTTTTTTTTAAATGACTAATTTTGTTCTCACCAGGCCATTTTATTCAGTCCAAGAGAACACCCTGGCAGCGACTGAGTCAAGGAAGGTCATGTCTAATCCTTCCAGTGAAATCGCCTGGAATTACCCTGAAAGAACCAGAAACAGACGTCCCTTTCTAAAGATTTTTTTTTTTAATTCTAATACTGATCAATTCTGCAAAATTCATGTGTAGAAAGCGTGAAAATTAACTGCTTCGTGGCGAGGGCGCGATCTTTCATTGGCTGCCTCCAGGTGAATTTTTATAAGTTTACGGAAACCTCTTTCAGTGATGAGATATTGACACTAAACTACTCCGCTGTGAAAGGTGTTCTCGAAGAAATTACATCGTCAGGTGACAGTTGCTGTAACTGTTGTGGCCCCAGGTTCATTTGAACGTTAACTATGTGGCCTGCAGGTTAAAATTATCCTCCTCCCCCTCTTCCTCGTCCTTTCCGGGGATCGAGGAGAGCTGAAAGACTTTGATAAAACTGAGTAGCAGAGCAGTTCGGTTATGTCGATGTTGGCAACATTAACACCAAACAAGAGTAGAAATGCTCTGGGAACTGCGGCGAGGCTTACAGTTTGCTGTAAAAAATAACTAACCATGTCATATAACGTTATATGGGACCACTTTTATGTTTCAATGGGCTTAAATTAGGCACATTCGCTAAAGTTGTCGTTAGATGGCGCCACCTCAGGTGTCAGCTAATGGCAGATTTGGATTATCCGTGTCAATTACTCTATATGGGACCACTTTCATGTCTCCAAAGACCTCCTTTTAACAAATCCGCCAGAAGCAGAAGAAGAACAAGAAGAACGCTGACCACTCATTGACTTGCTGGCTATCGCCGCAGGTAAAAAGTCACTTTACTGGAGTGCCTACATGCTATTATCTAGTTGCCGGTGTTCTTGCATAATCTCTTCCGCACAGGACATCTCTCCACGGATGAAAAAAAAAAATAGTTGGTCTGCAGCTGGACAAAACCGAAGAGATTCTTGGAAACACAGGACAACCCGTTTCACCCGGAGGACGTCATTTTCTAATACTTGCTGTCCCCAAACGATTTTTTTTTAAGAGACAATGAATGGAGGAAGGAAAAACAAAGGAAATAAAAAAGAAAAAAGTCCATGTGCCTAAAGGCATCCTCCATTCATTTTGTTAAGCTTAGGAGAGACTGTTCAAAAGTGAGGAGTTAGGTATGCCTACTGTTGCCCTCATATAACCCTGTCCACTCCTGTACACCTGGCAGTATGTTTGAAGGTATGATACAACCTGAGGAAGCTGTAAGGACCGTCAGAGTATGCACAAAACGAAACATAATTGTAGTCTTCTTCCAAAAGGTATTGTACAGAAGATTGTCATGCTGTCACTCGGGCACCCTTGTATAAACATTAGGCTACATGGGCAACATGACCAGCTGCTTCTGTCTCTTTCTTTGTTAATATTTCCTTGTAAAAACACGTCCGCCTCATGTTTGAAATATTTATTGTTGGGAATATATAATGTCAGCCTTTTGCAAATACAAAAGGCAAACTCAGATGCGGTTTGGTGCGGTAAGATGAGACGTGAATTCGATCCCAGGCTGGGGAAGGGAACAGTCTGATTATTGCATTTCGTTTACAGATGCTTGATTAATCCTTGACAAACTCCATCGATATATCATAAAGGCACCCCTGCGAATATCATTACACTAGTTGTGAAGAAAACAGCATCAGAATGTATTCGATATAGATGGTGGGGTTTACCGCAGATGTGGTGACGTGCAAAGGCGTGTGGCACGCAGAAGGACGCTGGGCTTTCAGAAACGACCTGTTAAATCTAAAGCCAGTCATGTGCAACAGCTGCACGACTAAAAATACGCAGGCATATTTTATTTCTAAGATATCGTTTTATGGTTTTCACATTCCTCATTCTCATCGCGTATTTTGTTAACTGTTCTGACTCTGATCTGCAGTAAATTACAGATAATAGGTTTCTTATTCAGACAAGGTAATACAGCAGCACGATGATGTCTGCATTCACCTCAATGACAACAGTGGTCTGTGCGCAAGAAAATTAACCTACCAGTCCTGTGTGTGGCATCATGAACAAAATTTCGCTGACGGTCTCCAAACAGCACTCTGTCCACTTTCCACATGTATCTCATTCCTCCCCGAGATCCATCAACTGTCTTTTCATGTCATACGCGTTTTGGTGTCTGTTTTGTATATCTATTGCTCGTGATGACAAAGCCAAGAGATCAGCACTTCTACGAGACTGATATACTTTTCATTCCTGTTCTTCAAGGTTTTGCCCTAAATGCATTTTAACACAACAGGGGGTGGTAACTCAGCAGTGTGGTTAAGGATAGACAAACTCTCTTTATCTGAGCTGTTTATTTCGTACCAGTCATTTTATTTCATAACTTTAGCGTAATATAAAGACAGCTTTATTATCATGTAAACAAACTAAAGCATGAGAATACTTACCTTTTTCATTTAAAAAAAGTTTACACTGTAAGATACTGTGTCAAAATACGACTGTTCCATTTTATAGGAAAATATATTCACCCTAATATGTCCAGCAGCAAATTATTTTAATACCTCACTTACAACATTGCATATTGATAGCCCAACGAAAAATTGAGAAAAGGACACACACACACACACACACACACACACACACACACACCATAATTCCCTGACTCGCACGGCACTAGGTAAACCATTGAATGTACAGTACCAGTGGCCGTGCTGCCAGGGGCCAAAGAGGGACGCCTTCATGTGGTAGTATCGATATAACCGGGAGGATCCACTGCAGGGTTCCAAAAATTTCCCTCAGTTACCTCCATATCCCCCGAAAAGAGGATGGTGGATTGCAAGAAAGGGTATTTTCAGCGTGTAGTTTGATGGGTTCTCGTCCGAGCCCTAGAGAGTGAAAAGGAGAGCACGGTGAGCAGGCCTGACTTCCTCAATGGTAAGCAGTAAAGCCAGTTCCATTTTACCACCGTCCACGTGAAGGAGTCTGAGGTACAGGATACACTAGTCAGTACAAATAACTCTATAACTAATAATTTTTATCTGTTTTAGTTGCTTTCCTTCAGGTTATAGGAGACATTTCGAGCTGATGGGTGTACAATACGAAAATCCTTCTTTTTTTATTCATTACCATATGACGTCTCCACAGAACTAAAGAAAAAAACGCCTATAGAAAACATGCACAAATCAATAAAACAAGTTACCTGACTAAAGAGGCTGACGGCAGACTACCAGTTTGCTTCTCATTGTGGCATTACCTTGTTGAAAATGCCTCCTGTCTCCTCTTCGAAATCACACCTTTGAAGGGCAGTCACGTCTACTGGGACGTTCTAGCAACTTCATGAAAGTGTTCGAATTTGTATCTGTACAGTACACTGTTCATGTACTAACAAGAAAGTTATAATAAGCCAATTCTATCTATCTATCTATATCCCGACGCCCTAATCCCGCAAAGGGTGGCCGTAGACAAACGCCTCCAAGTTGCTGTCACCCACCATTTGACTACCCTCCCCCCAACTCTCTCCCCCCTCCCTCATATACCTCTCAACTCCATCCCTCCACCTCATCTTCGGTCTACCCCTACCTCTCCCTCCCTCCACCTCACCTGCATACACCCTCTTAGTCAGTCTTTCATTCTCCATTCTCTCCACATGTCCAAACCACCTCAGTGTATTTCTCCTAATCTTCTCAATCACATCCACATCCATCCCACAACGTTCCTTCACTTCTTCATTGGTCAACCTGTCCCTCCACGTCACTCCACATGCTCCTCTCAAGTAACTCATTTCCACTGCTCTCACTCTTGACTTGTTCCCCTCTATGCAGGAAGAAAAATATCATTTAGAGATGTTTCTAGATTAATCTCCTTCTTTCAAAAGGATGCTTGGAATATCTTGAAAAACCATGTATTAAAACCTTGTCATACCGAAAGTTTAATGAAGAAATATATAATCGTTTAGTTTCGCATATAAAGGCTTCAACATGCTTGCATGCATCAGCCATAGTCACCTAATGGCGGCTTTCCACGCTGACAGCCTCCCTATTCAGCCACTTCTCCAAGAGATCACATTATATGACCTCGTCCAAGGTCTTTTTCGATTTGCCTCTCGCAACCCTACCCTCAACGATCACACTTTTCACTTTCCTCCCCCAATTGTCGTCTTCCATCCTCTCAGCATGCCCAGACTGTCTGAATCTATCCCTCCTCATCACAACACCAATACATTCCAGTGCCATCCTACCTCTCAACTCTTCAATCGTAACCCTAGCCCTCCAGGCCTCGCATTCAAGGTCGCACTACACATCCATCTAATGACTGTCATTTCTGTACGTTTTAGCCAATGCATAACCTTATTGCCTAGGTCTCACAACCATACAGCATTACACTTCTAACACATGACTCATACAACGATACCTTAACACGGTGGGAGAGCTCTCTCAGTGCTAGGAGAGGCAGCAACTCCCTGAACTTTCTCCGCCCATTCCTTACCCTAGCCACCTCCAACACATAACTTGTCCCCCAAATAGCAAAGCTCCTCCGCATTCTCTCAAGAGATTTTCCAGCAAGATGAATCCTTTTACGTCTGACAATATCTACGTGCTCTCCCTGACGCATTGGTCACACGAAATCAGCATTATTTCAGAGTCTACCTCTAATACCACAACAACTCTTGTGCACCAACTTATCACAAACACTGCACACGACACAGTTACTTCCCACGCCCTTGTGACAAACTGCACATGGCCACACTCCCTTTGCATCAACACTGCCGCCACCAGCCTTAGGTATCAGTTTTGTTTTATCTGCATTTTCTCTCAAACCCTTGTGTCCCATTCTGTCTCCATTTCCTAATCTTTCCTCGCCTCCCTTTCATTCTCTGCAATCAACACCAAGTTATCAGCATACAACATCTTCGATAAAAGTCGCATGGGAAATATTCTACACACCTCAAACTATAATAAGTGACTTTAAGTGTAATATTTTAAGTGACATTCTGTGTCGATAGTTATTATATTATTATAGAAACAATAAGAATGCATAATGAATGAAAAATCAGAAAGTTTCAAAGGCCAGGAAATTTTCACTATAACTTCAGCTACGATTTGCTTAACATATTCGTCGTTACTGACTATTGCCACCCTGTATCAAACAATAAAGGTGAAGAAGACAAAAATAATCTAAATATGCAGAAAATATTGTACAAAATCACAAAAGCATAACATCTAAGTTCTACAGGACCTACTACTTCGTCTTATGTCTCCTTCCTCCTCTTTCACTTTTGTTGCCCCTTCAGCATCTTCTACGCCACCTGTTAGTATAAGCCAAAACTTCGTTCAGCGATTCGCCCCGCTGATTCTTGTGTTTCTTCTTCCACCTGTCATGACCACTTAACTGATATGAACTTTAATCTTGATTTCTTCTATAGACGAGATGTTGTGGTGAGTGTGAACAGCCTTGCAGGCGCCTGCTGCATTTGCACTCCGGGGTGTTGTGGAGTGGAGAGGGTGGAGATGGAGTCCTGCATCAGGGAACATTGGTGAAACCCAAGGGTGAGTAATGATGGTGGAGGACGTCATCTCCCTCCGATACGATCTACAGTGTTTGCTGACAATCACCCAAGAACTTCCAAAATTGCTAGTCAAGTGTCATCACATGATCCCTACTCACGTCTTTGGTCAACTAACATGTCAACGGATCCTTCTGGATACCCTTGTACCAACCTTACAATAGAAAAAATAATTGTTAGTTTTAAATGGTTCACTACTGCACAGTGCCTCTGTTGGAAGATCACGTGTTGAGGTCTTTTTTTTTTTTAAATCTCGGTTAAGTTCTTGGTGGTATTTTTGGTTTAGCAATATCTAGTGATTAGTCAGCATATCATGCACAGTTACTGTAGAAACATTTTCCTCGGCGTTTGGAGGCAAAGGAGACGTTGCTAAACATTCATCATAAATTAATTGGTAATACTATCACCATACGAATTAAATGGGTACACAGTTAAACAAGTTCTCTGATGTCTTAGTAAAACTTTATGAAAAGATTAATATTGTCCTAGAAATATTGTATATCACCTTCCATTTTGACTCATTGCACCTGTCTCTCCAGTCATTAATATTGCAAATTGAAGATTTTTGTAGATGCTGTCAGTGCTCATGTTATTCTAGACGTTGTTCCGATGTCAGATCAATTCATAGTTTCGGAATGGACTCACTAACTTCAATCTTGATCTTGTGTTCTCTTTCTCCAGCCTAGAATTATACTATCCCCTATTAAAAGTTACCTTCCTCTTCACAGTTATCATGGTCCATATCCCACTTCACTACTCAGTTTCCTTTGATCTCTTTCAACTATTGTAATTCAATTTCCTCTGCCCTTCAGCGATTCCCTATTCACTGTATCAATGTGCTCTAAGTTTTTTTTCCTTGTCTCACAACCACATGCCTTTTGCTTTTGTCTGTCTGATGCCTTACATTCGTGTTCGTCTGTTGCAGAGTCCCTTCGTCCCTGTTTGCCTCTTTAGTGTCCTCCATCTCACAGCTACTCTCTGCAAGAATGCCCTAGTCCGTAATGTTTCAACGAAGACTATTCCTCTGCCTGTTCCTTCATACCTGCTCCAGATATACCCATTTTCCACACGCATTTGAACCATGTACACTACTTCTCTTTCCGTAATCTGTTATTTGTTAGTGCTACCTGCCTGAACGTCCTTCTAAAGTCACTGGAATCTTTTGGGTTTTTTCATTGCTCCAGACTATTGGTCCAGTAGGTCGAATTCTCTTTCTAAATCCCAACACACCAACAATATGCCAGTCGTCCTCATAATTTCGAAATCTTTGTGCCTATTGTTCTCTCTTCCAGCTTCTCTATTCATGATGTAAATATTATCTCTTCTCAGTTGAATATGAATGGTTACTTAAATATCTATGACTTTATCAGTGTTCAGATGTCTTGTTTCCTTCATCACTCATTCATGACTCCTAATTTTATGGACCCTGCTATCGTGTTCACCTTTGTGGGATTTCAGACAATAAAAATCCTTGGCAGCCGTATGGAAAAAGAGACTCCATGAAATTAGGATTATATAAAGTTAGCTTGGCCAGGAAAAACACCGAAATTTGTTTAAATTTGGAAATGATATGAGGTGGTTTACAGCCGAAACAAGACAACACCTGCCCCAGTACTTCCCACGGCCCAGCAGCTTCCATCAGCGCTGAGACCACCAGCATCTACACCACCGACGTCTCCACCTATACCTTAGCACAGTTGCTGGACTGGACACACACACACACACACACACATATATATATATATATATATATATATATATATATATATATATATGTCCACTGCAGGATCGGCCTATCCCTGCCGAAGCAGGGACGATACAGCCAATGTATCTCTACCAGGTGGCTTAGGCTGTCTGGTAGAGACTGTATGTAGGGTGAGAAGTGCTTGTGAGTGTAATTGTAGTGTTGTAGTGGCTTTGGATGTGTGTGTAGTCTGTGAACCAAGTGTAATCGGCCCGCCTTAAGCCGATTGGGTTCAAGCATACTATGACACTGGTTCAACCACAGAACCCTTTGTGTCCGCCAAAGTAGCAAGTGGCTTGGTGAACGCTTCCCAAAGTTTTTACAACTCTGGCGGGAGGCGAACCCGCGCTCACCAGCGTGCGAAATGCACACTCTACCACTGTACCACAGAGGATCCACACTCTACCACTGTACCACAGAGGATCCACACACACACACACACACACACATATATATATATATATATATATATATATATATATATATATATATATATATATATATATATATATATATATATATATATATATATATATATAATCAGTTGTGTGCAGTTGTGAAACTTCTCGAGTTGTTTCTTTCTGTGGACATTCACCCTCACTTAATTAAATTGTGCACTGAACATTCCTGGAAACTCTGGAAAGTTTTGTTTATATTCTCGGAAAAGATGGAAAATACTTATCACATTCTGAACATTTTGTGTGACTTGCTGTCAAGTTATTATGTGACCATAGTCAACACGAGGACATTGAGGATACTATGTATTACTGTAGTTTTTTTTTTTTTTTTCCACAATAATGTATCGATTTTAACATAAGTTATATCATCTTATATTTATCGTTGAAAACTCTATCTATCTATCTATCTATAGCCCGACGCCCTAATCCCGCAAAGGGTGGTTGCAGACAAAACGCCTCCAAGTCACTCTGTCACCCACCATTTGACTACCCTTCCCCCAACTCAACCCCCCCTCCCTCATATACCTCTCAACTCCATCCCTCCACCTCATCCTCGGTCTACCCCTCCCTCTCCCTCCCTCCACCTCACCTACATACACCCTCTTAGTCAGTCTTTCATTCTCCATTCTCTCCACATGTCCAAACCACCTCAGTGTATTTCTCCTAATCTTTTCAACCACATCCACATCTACCCCACAACGTTCCTTCACTTCTTCATTCGTCAACCTGTCCCTCCACGTCACTCCACATGTTCCTCTCAAGTAACTCATTTCCACTGCTCTCACTCTTGACTTGTTCCCCTCTTGCAAGGTCCACGCCTCGCTTCCATGCGTCAGGGTAGGGATCACAATACCATCATGCAGTGACTTCTTAACTTCCATACTCACCTCCCTATTTCTCATAACTGCTTTCAGTGTACCAACAACCTTTCTTCCCTGCTGTACCCTTTCACGTACTTCATCCCCCAAAGTTCCATCCTTACTCATCACACTACCCAAGTACTTGAATGCACTCACTTTCTCCATATCCTCACCATCCAACCTCACTGCACACTCTGTGACTTCATTCCTCTCAAACACCATAACTTTACTTTTGTTTACATTAACTTTCAGCTTCCTCCTCCTACACACTGTCCCAAATTCATTCACCAAACCTTGCAACTCCCATTCATCTTCACTCCAACAATACTGTATCATCAGCAAACAGCAACACCAGGAAGCTTCCAAATCTCACCCTCATTCATTAGGGCCACCCCCACATCCACTGCCCTACCTTGCACCTCCTTTACAACCCCATCCATATATATATTAAACAGCCATGGAGACATCACACACCCTTGTTTCAGTCCCACATTGAGATCAAAAGAACTCACTCAGCTCACCATCCACTCGCACCGTAGCCCTAGCTCCCTCGTACATACTCTTCACAGCACTCAACAATTTCCCCTCCACTCCATATATTCTTAATACCTTCCACATACCTTGCCTATCTATTCTGTCATAAGCTTTCTCCAAGTCCATGAAGGCAGCATACACTTTCCTTCCCTTCTCTAGATACTTCTCCACTAAACATCTTAGAACAAATATCTGATCTACACACCCTTTTCCCTTCCTAAATCCCCCTTGTTCTTCTCCAACTAGCTCCTCTGTCATATGCCTAACCCTATCAATGAGTATTCTACCATATATTTTACCAGTCACACTAAGAAGGCAAATACCCCTATGGTTACCACATACTTCTCTCTCCCCTTTTCCTTTGTACAGAGGAACAATTATACCTGATTTCCAGTCCTCTGGAACCCTTCCCTCTTCCCAAGCCAATCTACACAACTTCGATATCCACTCCACAACAATCTCACCCCCATACCTAAGCATTTCACCACACACTCCATCAATTCCTGGGGCCTTTCCCAGCTTAATCTTCTTCATCGCTTCCACTACTTCCGACCTACTGATCTCTTCCTCCCTCCTCTCATCTCTTCTTCTCCCAGCCATTCCCCAACCACTTATACTCACACTGCTCTCACTCTCTACATTCAACAAATCCTCAAAGTGCTCCTTTCATCCCCTCAATTTCTCTCTCTTCTCCACCAACAATCTATTATTCCTATCTTTCACTCCCCTACTATTTCCCCTTTCACACTGCCTTACTTTCTTTACCTCCTTCCAAAACAATTTCTTACTCTCCCTCCATTTCACACTCAGATTCCTCCCAAACTCTTCATCCACTTTCTTCTTACTCTCCTTCACCAGTCTCTTAACCTCCCTTCTCCTGCTCACATATACCTCTCTCTTCTCTCTCTCATCTTCTCCCCTACCTCTACTCACCAACCATTCACTACATGCCTTCTTCTTTTGTTCCACAGCTCGTTTCACCTCATCATTCCACTATGCTGTCCCTTGCACACCCTTGCATCTCCTCCTCACTCCACAAACCGCCTCACACGCTGTGCCTATCTCTTCCGTGAATATCTTACATACGTCTTCCACCCCTTCCATCTGCTCTAGCTCATACCTTCCCAATCTTTCTTCCACTATGCTCTTATACTCTGTCATTTTCTCACTATCTTGCAATTTCTCCACTCTTCTCACAGGAGCTGCTTCCTCCTGTCTTCCCCTTCGTCTCCTCAACCACTTTCTTTGCAGCTCTACCTTGGCCATCACTAAGTGATGGTCCGAGACTCCATTCCCCCACCCTCTCCACACCCTTGCATCCAACACTTGTCTTCTCATTCGCTCATCCACACACACGTAGTCTATCATTGCCTTTCGTTCAACAAGTTCACCATCCATCCTCCTCATTACTCTCCATGTATACCGGTGGATCATCTTATGACGAAAGTAGGTGTTGACTATTGCCAACCCCTTACCAGCACAGATGTCCACCAAAGCACTACCATTCCCATCTACTTCAGCTGGCACACCCCACTGACCAACCACTCCATCCACTCGTACATACCACCGAGCGTGCTTTCTTGACTTACGGGAAACCATTTGGCTTGTCACTGAATGTAAAGCCACCGTAAAAGAAAGAAAAGCAATAAGAAGTGACAGGAAAAAAGGGAGAAATAGGAAGAGAGGAGGGCAGGCATAGAAAAAAAATGATAAAGGCTAAGGAAGAAGTAGGCAGCACTACATCAAATGAGTGGATGATGGTCGCCACCACCTACCACCATATATATATATATATATATATATATATATATATATATATATATATATATATATATATATATATATATATATATGAACTTCCATGTAATCTTGATTTCTTGCATGTTGTGTTCAAACACAGCAGGTCAAGGCCTTGGGTGATTTTCAACCGAACCAAAAACTTTGATCCAAATCACATCCAACTGTTTTAGCTATTTTGTTCACGCTGACATATAGGTCGAATTTTAACCTTATCCTGTCAGCTTTAGTTTTAACTGACTGTTTTCAAAATTGTATCCCTTCGTTCTTGTCTGGCCTATAACCTTGTCGCCAAGATTGTTCAGATCAGATCAAAAATGTTATATCAACCTTGCCCTATCATTTTCACATTTGACCTTTCCTTGTGACCTTAACCTTTGACTGACTTCTCGTAATGGAATTCTTATGTTCTTACTTTATCCTGAGCCTGTTCACATACTTCGGTCTCAAGAAAAGTTCACGTTGACCTTGCCAAATGACCTTGGTCTTTGACTTATTCTCAAACAGGTTAACCCCTTTGAAGACCCTCCACCCATTCACCAAGTTTGATCCAAACTAAATCATAAACTTTTTTTTTTTATTTTGTATACAACCTGGGGAAGGGGGGATAGAATCCTTGCCCAGTATTCCCTACTTGTCGTAAGCGGCGACTAAAAGGGACAGTTTTATCTACATTCGTTTTGCTGTCTCTCTTTCCCCTGTACTTCGTCTCTCTTAACCCTCTGCATTTTACTTTCATTTAGTTAATTTCCTCTCTCCACTGTCTGGTTCCTGCGAGTCACTGGCATTAGCTCCAGGGTAAAATATTTTTCTGCCTAAGAAATCTTGATGAACTCTGGTTATGAAGCAATGGCCCTCAGTCCCGCGCAGCCCTTAAGTGGGCAGGGGGTGCTAAGAATCCCACGGTGTAGAAATAAATTTATACGTCCAAAAAGAACCTTAAGAATAGGAAACTGGAATGTTCGAACTCTCAATCAGGCTGGTAAAATGGAAGAAATTATTTCAGTGTTCAAGGAATACAATATAGATATTTGTGCTCTTACAGAAACGAGGTTGATTGGAGTTGATAAAATGATTTGGAAGATTGTATTTCTTTGTTGGTTTCTGGTAGGAGTGATGGAAATCATTACCAAGAAGTAGGCTTACTGTTGAGTAGAGATGCTTGCAAGGCACTATGTGAGTTTGGGCCAATTAATGAGCGCTTGCTTTATGCTCGTTTAAAATCTGACCATGGTAATATCAGTATGGTTGTAGGGTACGCTCTGACAAATGAGGCTGCTGATGAAATGAAGGATGACTTTTATGAGAAGCTGCAGGATGTAGTGAATAGAGTGGCAAGACATGATGTGTTAGTTTGCATTGGTGATTTTAATGCGATTGTTGGCAGTAGTAGAGATGGCTTTGAAAATTGTATGGGTAAGGAGGATGTTGGTATAAGAAACGAAAATGGGGTGCGACTTGGAAGCTTTTGTTTGGCAAATGACCTTATAATTGGTGGAACTATCTTTGAGCATAGACCCTTGTGCGTTGTGATGCAGTGAGGATCTGTCCGTTCTCCCCTTTGGGGCTAAGATGCGAATAAATGTGTTTGAATGGATGAGTAAATGGAGAGTGAGTCGTCCTGTCTCGGCTACCTCCCTTTCCTTGGGGGAAGCAGCCTAGGTATATAGATAGATAGATAGATAGATCTTTGAGCATAGAAAAATACATAAGACTACTTGGATTTCACCTTGTGGTAAATATTGTAACCAGATTGACCACATTGCAATTAGCAGAAGGCATAGGAGTTATTTGCAAGATGTTTGCGTAAGGAGGGGGGCAGATATAGGTAGTGATCATCAACTTGTTGTTCAAAGATTTAAATAAAACTTAGGAGAAACGTTAATGATAATTGTACAGGAGGTAATGATTATGATTTTGATGAGCTGAGAAGTGATGAGAGCACGAGGGAAAAGTTTCGGTGGGAATGTAGAAATAGGTTTCTAGTCCTGCAGACTTTGATGGAATCTGAAGACAATGATATTAATCAAATGTGGAGAGAGGTAAAAGAGGTTTTGCATGAAAGTGCTAAGGTTACTATTAAGAAAAAGGGAAAAGCGAGAAGGAAAAAGTGGATGTCAGATGAAACATGGAATGCAATTCAGAAAAGGAAAGAGGCTAAGTTAAGAAGTGAAGAACAAATGTTGATGGCCAGGTAGTTGAAGTACTTAGAGCAAAGTACTGGAGTTTACATTCTGAAGTAAAAAGACTCGTTAGACGTGATAAGAGGAGGCTATATGATGAAAAGGCAACAGAGACAGAAATTAAATTAAGTAAAAATGACGGTCAGAGCACAAGAGCAGCGTATCAGGCCATAAAGGAGTTAACTGGAACTGAAAAGAGTAGGAAGGAAATACCTGTACAGTACGAGACAGAGAAGGTAACTTGTTGACTAAAGATTTGGATATAAAAGGAAGGTGGAAAGAGCATTTTGAATCTGTTCTAAACAGACCAATCCCAGCTGAAGAGGACATTTTGCCAGCCGAGAGAGATTTGCAGATAGAAACAGGGGATATAACTTTGGAAGAGGTAGCAAAATCTATAAAGGAGTTAAAGAATTTTAAGGCCCCAGGAGAGGATGGAATATTTCCTGAAATGCTTAAGGTGGAAAATGACGAGTTGATGAATGCGCTTTTGAAACTTTTTAATGTGGCTTGGGATAATGGTGGAATTCCAGAAGAGTGGAAAAATGGAGTGATTATAAAAATACCAAAAAAGGGAGATTTAAGTGTGTGTGGCAACTGGAGGGGGATAACTTTGACACCTGTAGTTGCAAAAGTCTTTTCCAAAATCTTGTTGAACAGAACAGAGCCAGTAATTGATAAAATTTTAAGAGAAGAACAAGCGGGATTTAGAAAGGGTAGAGGTTGTAATGATCAAACTTTTATTGTAAGGCATCTAATGCAACAAACTAATGAGATGAAAATGCCACTTAGTATGTGTTTTGTGGATTTTGAAAAGGCGTTTGATAGTGTTTCACGTGGAGCTATATTGAAAATTATGAGATTCTATGGTATACCAGAAAAGTTTGTAAATATTATTAGAAGCTGCATGAAGGTACTTTTTGTAAGGTAATTGTGGGTGGTTCTTTGAGTGATCCATTTGAAGTTAGGTCAGGAGTGATTCAAGGAGTTCTTTCACCTTTGCTGTTTGTTTTGGTTATGGATTATGTTATGAGAAAGGTTGTAAGGAGAACAGGTGCAGGAATTAACTGGAAAGAAAATAAGAGGCTGATGGATTTGGACTATGCTGATGATATTGTACTGATTTGCGGAAGTATTTACGAGATGCAGAGGGTGCTTGATTGTCTGGTGGAGGAAGGAGAAAAAGTGGGATCGGTAATACATCGTGGAAAGACTGAAATTATTAATACGAACGTGGAGAACCAAATCGATTGTGTAATTGGGAATAATGTGGTGAAGAATGTAGAAAATATTAAATATCTGGGAACGATTGTATCATCTAATGGATCATTAAACAATGAAATTGAGGAAAGGATTAGACAGGCTTGGCGAGCTGTTGGAATGTTGAAATCTGTTTGGAATAATAATATGCTTTCGGTACATACTAAAGTAAAAATTACAAGTCCATGGTTAGACCAGTTTTAATTTATGGGCATGAGTCATGGTACAGTACAATTGCAACAGATCAGAAAGTATTAGGATTTGAGAATAAAATACTGAGAAGGATTCTTGGGGTAAAGTGGCAAGACAGAGTTACAAAATGAGAGTAAGGGATATTACGAGAGTGGAACCAGTTGATGAATATGTGAGACTGTCTCGCCTGAAATGGCTAGGGGACATAAATAGAAAGGAAGGCAGTTTCATACATGATGTGCCAGAGTGGACTGCTAGAGGAAGAAGAGGTAGAGGTAGGCCGAGGGAAACCTGGTTGAGGACAATGAAAAGAGAAGCAGGAAAGAAGTGTTGGTGGGACCTGAAGGAGATGGCAAGAGACAAATATTGGTGGAGAGAGTTCATCGAGGCCCTATGCATCCCGTGGGGTGCCACAGGAAATGATTGATTGATTGATTGATTAATTGATTGATACAACCTTACACACGAGTCAAAATCTAGCCTTGCCTTGTGACCTTGATATTATCGGATTGTTCTGAAAACTAAATCACTTCGTTCTTCACCTCCCATCAGTCTGTCTTTCAGGTTTGGTCTAAACTGGGTGAAAACTATTGAATTTTAATCTACTTGGTCAAAGTTTAGCCTAGCCTTGTGACTTTGGCCTTTGACCTGTTGTTCTAAAATGCAACAGGTTTACTCACTGTCACTCATCCTTTTCACCCTGTTTGATTAAAATAATTTTTTTTTAACTTGAGAAATTTTGTTCACACACACACACACACACACACACACACACACACACACACACACACACACACACACACACACACACACACACCTCAAAGCTTAACACCCACTCTATCCACAATTGCGGATGTAATTTCCTCTTCGTGTGATGGAGTTAAAATGTCGTAATTATACCAACCATTTATCAGATGGCGATTCAAGATCTTACCACTTATTTGTATCTGTATAAGTGGAATTTGGCTAAATATCGAGTGCTTTATAATTTCACGTATCACTTGGTTTTACTCTTTGCGTGTGTGCGTGCGTGCGTGCGTGTGTGTGTGTGTGTGTGTGTGTGTGTGTGTGTGTGTGTGTGTGTGTGTGTGTGTGAAATAAACCCCCTTCAGTCCGATGCATTGTTTTTGTATCTAATTTTGCTACTTCTAGACAATTTAATTTCAATCACATATCTAGTTAGGAAGGAGCTGAAGAAAACCATAATTAACCCCTCCAGTTCAAAATTCGTCTCCCGTCTCCTAAGCTGAATAAGACTGTCCGCAGGTATCAGAAATGCAGGTGGAAGTAGATCATTCATCTGAAGGATTTATATATATTTTGGCCACTACTAACCGATTACATGCAACGTTGGAAGGAAGGCACGTAGTGAAGTTAAGAAGTAGCAGAGTTATATCCTTCAGCACGAATGGTCAATCGAAAGTTGAATAAAATCATCTGGTGGTGAGATAAGACAAAATTTCAGACGTAATTTTACCGAGGGACAGGACTGGTCAAACGGTATATCCGATCACCACTATTGATAAAAAAAATCCTGGCGGACAAGTTTGAAATTCAGAAGATCAGTGCGGCCGCTGATCATTTTTTACTTGGGTTTCTCCTTTTTAGTGTGTTCAGTATCCAGTTTTTTTTTGTTTTTTTTTTGGGGGGGGGAATCCACTGTTTTCCCGAGATCCCAGGATTTCCCGGTGCTGGTAAGAAAAGGATTAGCGTTGACAAAATATTTACTCATCATTAGTTATTATACATTGTACATAACTGTGTATTAACTCGAGGTAATCTGTACTTACAACAAAACATTACTACAATAAGTAGGTAAACAATAACCAAAACTAGTGAAGTTGAATACATTAGATTACCAACCACTAATCAACGTAAGATCAGCTTTGCACTAAAACATTATATATATACTAATGCTTCCACGAAAAAAATTGTGGGATTAACTGTAACCTTTCCATTACAAAATGTTTACAGATACATTTATCTTTGTTTCCATACCGTTATTAACCCAACAATTATCAATTCAGACCAAAAGATCGAAAAAAAACATTTTCGCATATATTCACATGTCGCGATTTCCGACAACTTCGCGCCGTCGCGTCACGCACGATCGCCATTTTTTTCTTTTCTTTTAGACTTTCTGGACCGAAATCCGACCTAATGCAAAAGGAATCAGGACGATATCTATTCCGTTCTCGTTCAAGAAACGAACAAACGGGAAGCAGACGTTTATGGTCTATCGACTAAGTGTAAGTGATTGGTTTTCATGTTAAAAGTACCTGGGAAGCAGAAATATATAACTGATTATACTTGGCAATTATAGCATGAATGATTTAAAACATTGTAATAAATATCTCGGAAAAAATTAACAGTAACAAGCAATGCTATATGACCGCTTGGGGTAAGCCAGGAGTCTGGGGCGTGGAAGCATCAGACGCTTGACTACTGTGGCTCAGATCATTCATGCTATAGGAGGCCACCCTAGTACCCCTGCATCGTTTGCGTCCTAGAAATATCTCAAGCCACCTCTTGAATTTGAACCGTGGCGTGTTTAGTGAACGGGTTCTTACGAATGGACCGCAGTAAAATTCTACAGGGTTATTTGATGTAAGAGCTTCAGGAGATTATTCCAAAGGTAGTAATGGGAGACATTGCCCATTTCCACCCACTGCTACCAATGTCTATCCTTTTCTTCGCTTTATTATTTGACTTAGCAGTTCATGATGCTTTAGTTGAATATTATTTAGGCTTTAAATAGTAAAAAACATAACAATGAAAAGTATGGAGATTGGTGGCACTGGGTGGAAATGGATAATTCCTCCCATTTCTGTCATTCAGATTCATATGTCCTGTACTCCATTACCATTTCGAATCCAACACTCTTTCATAAAACATTTATGGCTTCGAATGCCCTCGGGAATCACCTCCTGAAGTCAGTAGGGTTCAACTAAGGCCTGGGATAACTTGAATGTATATAAAAATGCTTATGTTACCATTGATGGTAACATAGTCACATACTGCGGTGATCACTTGTATTTACTTTTTTGTAATTCTGTCTGGCTGTATATAAGCAGACACCCTATTCGCGAAGAGAGGGCCTCGAACAAATCACTTCCACATTGCCAAGTCCTGCACCGTCAGGCTGGCCTTCCTTCTTATCACAGTATCCTCATTCATAAACTTCTCTTCCCTCCTCATAATTCATCCTAGTTAACTTTCCTCATATAGGCAGTGTGAAATCAATGTAATTACCTCCAGCAGATTTACCTGAACTTTCTTTGTGTCTAATATTCTTAACTCCTTTTGAGAGAACCTCGGTCAGCCTAGTGGGACGTCATCTGCCATGTGGAGACACCTGCTCCCTACAGTACTTTTTATGCAAAAGGAAATTATTCTCTGGCAGTCATTTCCTTCGTCCTCACACTTGCCGGGGACATTGGGAACAGTCCAAGTCCCCAAACACAATGCTCTTGTCTGATTTGCTCCCTACACATCGTATGCATTATACGAATATGTAGATCTGTTCTGAGCATTATTCGCAGAGAATCTATCCTCAGCACATCCTTTACACATGAAAGTATCAGACAACACTAATGCACATGAGTATTTTATAGGTGCAACACGTCCACGAACACATGTCACATTAAACACAATTCCTCTCATCCTCTCCAACAACCCCCCTACCCACACAACCACTGCCACCACAGCTCAGCCCTGGTACTCCAACAACCCCCCTACCCACACAACCACTGCCACCACAACTCAGGCCTGGTACTCCAACAACCCCCCTACCCACACAACCACTGCCACCACAACTCAGGCCTGGTACTCCAACAACCCCCCTACTCACACAACCACCGCCACCACAGCTCAGCCCTGGTACTCCAACAACCCCCCTACTCACACAACCACTGCCACCACAGCTCAGCCCTGGTACTCCAACAACCCCCCTACCCACACAACCACTGCCACCACAGCTCAGCCCTGGTACTCCAACAACCCCCCTACCCACACAACCACTGCCACCACAGCTCAGCCCTGGTACTCCAACAACCCCCCTACCCACACAACCACTGCCACCACAGCTCAGCCCCGGTCCAAATACACCACACCTACAATACAAACCCACATTCGACGTGAACTGCCTCGAACACCCAACATAAGCATTCTACAACTCAGTGTCAGCTGCCTCGTCCCCAAAACGCCACAAACTAAGGACTTTGTTCACAAGCACAACACACGACTCCACACATCAGACACTGTTCACACACGCGCATAACAGAACAGACAGTTATGGAGGAGGCTTCATCACTTACATTCACAAATGCATTCCCTACAAAGACTCAGCATTGACAACAGAATCGCTTTATCAGAATGATACGACATTGGTAAAGGCGTCCATTGTCAACTCTGGTCACAAACAAAAATCAGCACACTTAGCATCCACATTTTCCCTAAATCTCTCCAAACCGTATCAGTGCAGTAAAATCCCCAGCTCATCACCCCAACATAGACACCAAGTTTGTATCACTGCAGGGGACTTTAACATTAAAATCACTGCCTGGTACAAACACAGCCCAGACAATCCAGGAGACGTTGATATTACTATACAGAACAATTCAACTACATATACATTCTTAGTGACACCTCACAATATATGTAATTCCACACCAAACATTCCGGTCTGTCTCCTTTCCAGACATCACGTTCTGTTCGCTCACACTTTCACACAGCACCACCCGACAGACGGAACTCAGACTCCCTTCAGATAACTTCCTAATCACCATCGCAACAAGAATGCATTCCAAACAGGAGTGCTCACACGTGTCTTAAATAAACAAGAAGAGAACAACTTGCACAAATTTCACTAAAGAAACAGAACATCACACATCACTTCAGCACACTAGACACTACAACCGTAACCATCATCGACTGGCACATAAAGAAATTTGACATTAATCCACGCAAACACCATATTCCATGAGGTAACAGAAGATACTACAACCACAGACAACACACTGGATATTTCTTGCTTTACAAAACAATGCACCTCAAGCAAACACACATTTCCTCTCCCACACAGACGCCATCGCAAGGCTCCAGCATCTATGCAATGAACTTGGTAATAAAACTGCTTAAAGAAGACATATAATTAGTTATAATTTGTAACAACACTCAGTCAATTCACAGACCCCTCTCAGGCCTACAAATCACTTAGCAAGGATCCAACACACCCTTATTCGAACAGATTCATAACACAACTCACACAATACAAGATAACTGAACGTCTCACTCTCAACAAAGTCACACTTCATGTCCCCCTTTCTTACCTGAGGTTGACGGGTCTGCTTGGCCAAATGAGTCTCATTTAGACAATAGTCGGAGGTAGACCGCCGGTATATATATATATATATATATATATATATATATATATATATATATATATATATATATATATATATATATTGTTACGGAACAGAGAAAGATAATGTACACATTAAGTGAGAATACTAAGAGTCACTACTGTCCCGTAAAGTTCCAGGTTCAAAACAAAAGAGTTAGGTAAAATTACAGTTAAAGTTTAATGCACAAACTAACAACAAAACATTCAGGACTCATAAGGATAAAGTAATGACAAAAACAAGTTAAATATATGGTTAACTGCAATAGCCTCTATTAACACAAAATTAGCAAGAGTAAATTTATCTAAGTCAGCCCTGATAAAATGAAAATACACCGGGTAATGCTCAGTTAATGCAAGATAAATTATTACAGATACAAAATATTGTTAATGATGGCTGAGTCAGGCTGACAATAAATATATTACATGATTCACAAAAACTTCACTAGGCCTACAAATTAAACTTATGCTATACAGTACAAGAAAAAATGCAATAACACTTATACTCAAATCACACAGCTGCTAGATGGTTGGAGACTTCCTGAGAACTCACAATAATAACTGTACAGGGGAGGACAGAGATGTGTACAAAATGAGGAGTAGATCTAAGTGGCAATGATGCAGAGACTGAGCTCATTTTATTGGGGCCAGCAGAGCTTGATACAACTTGTAAGAAGGACGCGCAAATGAAGCCATGGGGACAAAGAGTTGACAATCCCGCACTGAATAACAGAAAGGACGACTTACTCTACCATAACGGTAGAAGGGGGGGACTGAGGCAGAACACGCTCGTGATCAAACAGGCAGCACACTGTACGTTAGAATTACACAAAGGATGATGAAATCATAGGCTATGTAACACCTCCCCACAAAGAAAAAAAAATTTACAAAGGAAATTTCTTATTACTCTAAAACAATCTGTTTATGGCATTACAGAACATGCAAAAGTCTTTCCTAGTGTTACAAAACATGAGATCTCCCTAGCACGTTCAGTCATAGGTACTTGCCAGTATCCCTTTAACAAATCAAACTTACTTATGTACCTAGCCTTTCCGATCTTGTCTATGCAATCTTCCATGCGAGGGAGAGGGTAAGTGTCTGTTTTGGTTATCTGATTAACACGTCTGTAGTCGATGCAAAGCCGCTGTGACCCACCTGGCTTAGGGACTAGAGTGACAGGAGAACTCCACTCGCTCTGACAGGGCTCAATCATCTTGTGGTCCAACAGGTAGCCAAGCTCCTTCTGGATGAGAGGAACTTTCACTGGGTTCACACGGTAAGGAGGCAATTTAACTGGCTTTGCATCTCCAACATCGACATCATGCATCAACACAGTGGTTCTTCCTGGAGTGGCACGGAACACTTGCGGGTACTCCTGCAGTAACGCCGAAAACTCCTGCCTTTCCTCGGGAGGTAGATGAGAAAGCTTAGTCTGGAGATCATTCATGATATCAGGATTCTTCCCCAAACTATCACTCAGGCTCATACTGCATAGGAGAGCTTCACTTGCAGACTCGGGTGGAACAGCTACAGTGCAGACTGGATTATTTTCGTCCTGCCTGTGATATAACTTTAGCATGTTGATGTGACATAATTGCTTGCTCTTTCTACGATCTGGTGTGGCGATGACATAGTTGACATCACTGAGTTTCTTCTCCACGAAATAAGGACCACTAAACTTGGCTTGAAGAGATTGCCCATGAACCGGTAGCAGAATCAAAACCTGATCTGGCTGAAAGTGGCGTAACCTGGACTTCTTATCATACCAAGTCTTCATCTTCTGAGCAGCTCCTAAATTCTCTCTCGCCAGCTGTAAAGCAGTGGACAGCCGTTCTTTGAACTTCATCACGTACTCCAGCAGGTTGACGTCATCTTCCTCCGACAGCCAGCATTCCTTGAGTATCTTAAGGGGTCCTCTTACTTCATGGCCAAACAGTAGTTCAAAAGGTGAGAAGCCCAGTGATTCATTTGGAGATTCTCTTGCGGCAAACACAACGAATGGAAGACCTTTATCCCAGTCTTTCTGATGTTCCAAACAGTATTTCTTGAGCATCGATTTGAGTGTTTGATGATATCTCTTCAACGCTCCTTGGGTCTGGGGATGGTAAGCTGAAGACGTGATCTGGGTGATGCCCAACTCTTTCAGAGACTGCTTGAAAACATTTGACATGAAATTACTTCCCCGGTCTGACTGTACCTCCTTGGGCAGACCAAACTTTGTGAAGAACCCTAGCATTTCCTTATCCACGTTCTTTGCTGAGATATTTCTAATTGGAATGGCTTCAGGATAACGAGTAGCCATATCAATCAGGGTCAACACATAAGAAAATCCTGAAGAAGTCTTAGGAAGAGGGCCCACAATATCCACCAACACACGGGTGAAAGGCGCCTCAAAAGGAGGAATGGGAACTAGAGGTGCAACCTTTTCGGTCTGATTACACTTCCCCACAACTTGACAGGTGTGACAAGACTTACAATACCAGGAAACATCCCTGAAGATACCTGGCCGGTAGAAGTGTTTCAAAATGCGTGCCACAGTCTTCCTCACTCCAAGGTGTCCTGCCAAACTGGAATCATGAGCCACTCTAATGATATCCTGCCTACAAACACGAGGGATGACAACTTGATGTACAACCTCCCATTCACAGTCGGCTGATGCTGTTGGGGGTCTCCACTTCCTCATAAATACTCCTGACTTTACATAATAACAAGTAGAAGCACCGGCTGACTCTTCTTCACTGTAAGCAGAGGTAGCTAGACCTTTCAACTCAGGGTCAGCAACCTGCAACTCAACCAACTCTTGACGAGACAAATTATCAACACTACGGGGTACTGCCTCATCTGGCGAGTGGTCCAAATTAGCAAGAAAAGTGTCAGCTAGGATAACATCATCATCATCATTATCCTCTAAATCACCAGTAACTTTAGACTTAGCCCTAGTGACAGCACATGCAGGGAACACATCAGGGACATCACAATCCTGGGCCGCAGCCACTGGCTCACCAGACAACTGAGGAGCTGGACACACATGACTTCCACCAATATCATTTCCAAGTAAGAAAGTTACACCTGACATTGGGAGTGTCTCAACCAACCCAACCATAACGGAACCATTAGCAAAACCAGACTCTAAATTCACTCTGCACAGAGGGACAGAGAAGTAATTATTCCCTACACCTTGTAAGATTACAGTTTCATCAGAGGAATTAACATTAGAGCCTAGAACACTGGTCAGCATAAGGGATTGGCAAGCACCTGTATCACGATATATTTGAACTGATTTCCTGTCATTACTGTCCAGAGGACTGACAAAACCATCAGACAGGAAATTAGCACATGAACTCTTGAGAGTGTCACCCACGTTACTGCTCAAAAGAGGAGCTCCATCATGAGAATTTAAGTTACCCCTCAAAGCAGGTTCAGTTAACTCAGTTAAAGAATTCTGGGAACTCTCAAGAGTGGACACTAGACCAATTGACTGAATATTTAAAGACTCCTTTTTGTTCACATCACGCTTTCTCCTGAAACATTTCTCCGTAGTATGACCAAGCTTACTACAATAAGTACATTTACTTTTCTGAAATCTAGAGGTGAAGCTGGTATTTACTTCCTGAGAAACATCATCTTTATTCTCTTTCCTGTTACCTGTACTCTGAGTAGAGGCAACGTACTTACTCTCAGCTTTCCCTTTTTCTCTAGAATATCTCTTGTGAGTGAGAACATACTCATCAACTAAAACTGCAGCATCAGACAAATTATCTATTCTTCTCTCATCAAGATATAGGCTTACATCTTTATAAATACACCTCTTGAAGTCCTCCAGCAAAATCATCTGCTTAAATTTACCAAAATCAGATTCCACATTCTGAGAATTTAACCACTGCTCTAACAGATCTTCTTTGATTTTTGCATACTCAACATGGGATTGCTTATCTTGCTTATAAGTTGTCCTAAATTTTACTCTATAGGCTTCAGGAACAAGCTCATAGGCCTTAAGAATCAAGCTCTTAACTACATCATAATTATCAGATTGATCCTGAGGCAAAGATGCATAAGTTACTTGAGCTTTACCGGTGAGAACAGTTTGAAGGAGTACTGGCCAATACTCCTTGGGCCAATTAAAACCTGTAGCTACCCTCTCAAACAACTGAAAATACTTGGTTAAATCAGATTCATTAAAAGGAGGGACAAGTTTAACATTTTTTAGCCACATCAAAATCATCAGAGCTAGATGATCCAGTTCCACCTTGTTTCATGCGATACTCATGGTCTGCCTGAATCCTAGCAATTTCAACTTGTGCCTCAGCCTCCTTAGAACGGGCCTGAAATTCAGCCTCCTTAGCACTTGCTTGAAATTCAGCCTCCTGAATACGAGCGTGAGACTCAGCCTCCTTAGCACGTGCTTGAAATTCAGCCTCCTTAACCTGAGCCTCCTGCAGGGCTAGCTGTAACTTAGCTAATTCAATCTGCGTTTGCTCATTAGGAGGAGTTACATTAAACAAGCTTTCATTAATCATGTCAACAATTTGATCTTTAGAATGATGAGAGCGAACAGCAATTCCCAATTGTTGAGCAACAAGCTTAAGTTCATTCTTTGTTCTGTTTTCTACATCACACACTGTTTGCACATTTGACAAAAAATCCTTGGCTTCATCAAGTGTAGTAATAGTAGACATCATGAATAAGTAACAGTCACAAAATATCAAGCAATATCCTTATGATAATATCCTGAATATCCTGATGAGAGGTCGCCACATTTATGTTACGGAACAGAGAAAGATAATGTACACTTTAAGTGAGAATACTAAAAATCACTACTGTCCCGTAAAGTTCCAGGTTCAAAACAAAGAGGTAAAAGTACAAGTTAAAGTTTAATGCTTAAACTAACAACAAAACATTCAGGACTCATAAGGATAATGTAATGGCAAAAAACAGGTTAAATATATGGATAACTGCAATAGCCTCTATTAACACGAAATTAGCAAGAGTAAATTTATCTAAGTCAGCCCTGATAAAATGAAAATACACCGGGCACTGCTCAGTTAATGCAAGATAACTTATTATAGATACAAACTATTATTAAAAATTGGCTGACATGAAACTTTACATTAATTACAAAAAAACGTTACTAGGCCTAAGAATCAACACCCTATGCTATACAGTACAAGGAAAAAATGCAATAACAGTTATACTCAAATTACACAGCTGCTAGATGGTTGGAGACTTCCTGAGAACTCACAATAATAACTGTACAAGGGAGGACAGAGATGTGTACAAAATGAGTAGATCTAAGTGGCAATGATGCAGAGACTGAGCTCATTATATAGGGGCCAGCAGAGCTTGATACAACTCGTAAGAAGGACGCGCAAATGAAGCCATGGGGACAAAGAGTTGACAATCCCGCACTGAATAACAGAAAGGACGACTTACTCTACCATAACGGTAGAAGGGGGGGACTGAGGCAGAACACGCTCGTGATCAAACAGGCAGCACACTGTACGTTAGAATTACACAAAGGATGATGAAATCATAGGCTATGTAACAATATATATATATATATATAAATACTGTATATATTTACGGAATATATATGTATTGGAGGCACACATTACACGCATGTGTACAAATATATTTGTACGCTCCTGACTGGGAATCGAACCCTGGACCTCGTAGACACAAGTCAGGCAATGATACCACTCGACCACGGCGTGATTAAAGCTATGAACACCTGATTTTTGTGATGAACCAGGTAAATCCATTATGGGAGGATATATTCCAATCACAACACATTAGGATCATGTCACAGTCCCACGCAACTCGGCAAGTGACAGAGCAGTTTTAAGGTATCCCAGGCACAACACGCGAGTCTTTAGATGTTGGAGAGACACATTACACGCGTTTGTACAAATATATTTGTACGCTTCTGACTGGGATACCTTAAAACTGCTCTGTCACTTGCCGAGTTGCGTGGGGCTGTGAAATGATCCTAATGTGTTGTGATTGGAATATATCCTCCCATAATGGATTTACCTGGTTCATCAAAAAAATCAGGTGTTCACAGCTTTTATCACGCCGTGGTTGAGTGGTATCAGTGCCTGGCTTCTGTCTAAGAGGTCCAGGGTGCGATTCCCAGTCAGAAGCGTACAAATATATATATATATATATATATATATATATATATATATATATATATATATATATATATATATATATAAAGTAGATACATACATACATATAGATAAATAGATAGATAGACAGATATAGACAGATAGATAAAGAAAGAGAGAGAGAGAGAGAGAGAGAAGGGAGAAAAAGTGAGTAGATGGAGAGTACACTTTAATGAACTGTTAAAACATAAACAATGAAAGCAATGCGAGTATAAGTGGCTGGGGGAATGGCTGGGAGAAGGAGGTTGGTAAGAAGGAAGGAAGAAATCAGTAGGATGGAAGTTGTGGAAGCAATGAAGAAAGTCAAAATGGAGAAAGCCCCAGGAATTGATGGACTGTGTGGTGAAATGCTGAAGCATGGGGGAGAGATGGTAGTAGGATGGATGTTGAAGATGTGCAGATTGGCCTGGGAGGAAGGTAGAGTCCTGGAGGATTGGAAGTTAGGTATAATTATTCCCCTGCATAAAAGGAATGGGTAAAAAGAAGTGTGTGGCAATCATAGGGGCATTTGTCTTCTTAGTGTAATAGGAAAAGTATATGGTAAGATACGGGTATTTATTGGCAGACTTAGGGAAACAGAGGAAATAGAGAAGAACAGGGAGGTTTTAGGAAGGGAAGAGGTTGTGTATATCAGACACTCATTCATAGGTCTTTTGTGGAAAAGTTTCTAGAGAAGGGAATGAAGACGTGTGCGGCCTTCATGGATTTGGAGAAAGCATATGACATAGTGCACAGACATGGAATGTGCAAAATATTGAGAATACAGTATATGGAGATAATGGGAAGTTGTTGAATGCCGTGAAGAGTTTTTTTGAGGTTGCTAAGGCTGCAGTGCGTATGGATAGTGTACTGAGTGAATTTTTCTGTCTGAATGTTGAATTGAAACAGGGATGTGCCGTGTCTTCATGGTTGTTCAATCTGTATGTGGATGAGATTATGAAAGAGATACAAAATAGGGCAGTGGATATTGGAGTGGCCCTAATGAGAGAGGGCAGCGTTTGGAAACTTCCAGTACTGTTGTTTGCAGATGATACTGTGTTGCTAAGTGAGGACGAAGTGAAACTGCAAGGTTTGGTGAATGAGTTTGGAAGAGTGAGTAAGAAGCGGTATCTAAAGGTGAAGTAGGAAAGAGTAAAGTTATGGTCCTCGAGAGAAATGAAGTCACTGAATGTACAGTGAGGTTGGATGATGCGGAAATGGAAAATATGAGTGCATTTAAGTACTTGGGTTATGAGATGAGTGAGGATGGACGTTTGGAGGATGAAGTGCTTGAAAGGGTATAACAAGGAAGAGAAGTTGCTAGTTCCTTGAAAACAGTGATAAGAAATAGGGAAGTGAGCATGGAAGTAAAAAAGTTGCTGCATGATAGTATTGTGATACCAACTCTAATGTACGGAAGTAAAGCTTGGACCTTGTTTGAAGGACACAAGTCAAGCGTTAGAGCAGTGGAAATGAGTTATTTGAAAGGAGCATGTGGAGTTACATGGAGAGACAGACCGACAAATGAGGAAGTGAAGGAGCGTTGTGGTGTGGATGTGGATGTGACAGAAGGCGTTAGGAGGAATACACTGAAGTGATTTGGACAAGTGGAGAGGATGGAGAGCGAGAGACTAACGATGCGAGTGTAAGTGAGCGTGGTGGAGGTGGGGAGAGGGAGGGAAAGGTCGAGGATGAAATGAAGGGACGGAGTGGAGAGGTATATGAGAGGGGTGTGTGACCTGGGGGGAGGGCAGTGGAATGGCGGGAGCCAGGACGACATGGAGACGATTTATTTGTGGCCACCCCTTAAGGGATTGATGCGTCTGGCAGGAGAAAGAGAGAGAGAGAATTAAGATCCATATTTCGTTTAAAAGACTGGAGGCCATAGACAGAAGGAACTGCAGAGAGCAACATTTCCTTAGCTGATCGGCTGCATACATAAAGGACTGGGAGTATCGGTGAACTTTTCCATTAAAGTAGGACAGAAAGAGGGTGAGACTTTGCTGCTTGACTGGTGCTGCGTGTCTGCTGTAATGAAGGTGGGATGGCAGCAGAGATTTCAGAAGAGCAGGGGCCATTGACACAGCGACAGAATAGAAACAGTAGTGTGGCTAAGCGGCGGAGGTTGACGGGAGTCAGTATGAGGAGAGGTGTGAAGACAGAAAGTCTTTACCTCCACTCTGTTCAAAAGAGTTGTGTCTGGGGAGCCATCCCCCAGAGAGAGTTGTACTCCGCAGTTGTACTCTGCACAGTTGTACTCTGCACAGTTGTACTCCGCAGTTGTACTCTGCACAGTTGTACTCTGCACAGTTGTACTCCGCAGTTGTACTCTGCACAGTTGTACTCCGCAGTTGTACTCTGCACAGTGGCAAAAATATAATGACAATAGCTTTGCGAGGAGCTAAATGAGGCACGGAGTAGGCTTAGCACACTTAATTTCTTGAAACGTGATTTTGCAAGGGAGTTAATATGATATTTCCATGATAAATCCCAAGAGAATGAATCCCCAAGTATGTTTAGAGATGATGTAGGATTGAGCTGAATGTTGTTATATATTAATGGATATCCATTGTGGAAGATTGTTATCATTAACGATGTAGGAACTGAGTTTGGGATACATTAAAAACAGGTTACTTTCACCCCAGTTAGGCATACGGGCCAGAACAGAAATTAGATATATCATAGCCTCATCCAGAGTTTGTTGAAGTAAGCTAACTGCTTTGATGGATTCAGCTGGGAAAGAGTAAAAAGGTGAGTTGCCTGGGTTACACCATGTACAGCTTGAAAGGTCATCGATGAATAGCAGGAAGTGAGTTGGTGATAGGACAGATTCATGAGGAACACTGCTGTTGATAGCTCTGGGAGAAGATTTATAAAAAGGCAGTTTGGAGACTAAAGATTTACTCCAAACTGTAGCTAAAGTCTTTTGAGATGTCGAATGCGATGGCAATGCTTTCGTCAAAGTCCTCAAAGGAGAAAGACCAGGAGTTTGCATGGAAAGTTAGAAAACTGCTACTGGAGCATCACTGATGGAACCCATACTGGCGGTCAGAAAGAAGGTTATGATAGAAAAGATGCTTTATTTTTTTTAAGAAATAGATTTAAAAAGAAACAGCATTATAAGTGGTTGTTGAATGAGGAGTTTGACTGGACCAGGGAAGATTTGAGGTCAGCAGATCCAGTGTTTGACTCTCCTGGCCTTTGGTTGATGCTGCTCGGGAACGTGACGGGTATGTCTGGGTTGAATGCTGAAATGTTGAATTCCTCAGGAGATCTAAGAGTGGAATTAGTTACTAATTTGATAAAATCGATTATATATTCGTATGAGTCTTTTTCCCTAGATGTCTGGATGATGAGCGTGATTGTAAATACTGTATGTACAAGGGGAAGGGTGATGCCCTGGAAAGACGAAATTATAGAGGCATAAATCTTTTGAAGCAGATAATTAAGGTAACGGAGAGGGTCCTCATAGGTATGATATGAGATAGAGTGATTATTGATGAGATGCAGTTCGGGTTTCTGTCAAGCAAAATGGACCACTGATGCCATATTCATTGTCCAGTAGCTTCAGATATAGATATATATAGATATATATAGATTTATATATATATAGATAAATATAGATTTATATATATATATCTATCTATCTATAGCCCGACGCCCTAATCCCGCAAAGGGTGGCCGCAGACAAAACGCCTCCAAGTCACTCTGTCACCCCCCATTTGACTCCCCTCCCCCAACTCACCCCCTCCCTCATATACCTCTCAACTCCATCCCTCCACCTCACCCTCGGTCTACCCCTCCCTCTCCCTCCCTCCACCTCACCTACATACACCCTCTTAGTCAGTCTTTCATTCTCCATCCTCTCCACATGTCCAAACCACCTCAGTGTATTTCTCCTAATCTTTTCAACCACATCCACATCTACCCCACAACGTTCCTTCACTTCTTCATTCGTCAACCTGTCCCTCCATGTCACTCCACATGCTCCTCTCAAGTAACTCATTTCCACTGCTCTCACTCTTGACTTGTTCCCCTCTTGCAAGGTCCACGCCTCGCTTCCATACGTCAGGGTAGGGATCACAATACCATCATGCAGTGACTTCTTAACTTCCATACTCACCTCCCTATTTCTCATCACTGCTTTCAGTGTGCCAACAACCTTCCTTCCCTGCTGTACCCTTTCACGTACTTCATCCCCCAAAGTTCCATCCTTACTCATCACACTACCCAAGTACTTGAATGCACTCACATTCTCCATATCCTCACCATCCAACCTCACTGCACACTCTGTGACTTCATTCCTCTCAAACACCATAACTTTACTTTTGTTTACATTAACTTTCAGCTTCCTCCTCCTACACCATGTCCCAAATTCATTCACCAAACCTTGCAACTCCCATTCATCTTCACTCAACAATACTGTATCATCAGCAAACAGCAACACCGGAAGCTTCCAAATCTCACCCTCATTCATTAGGGCCACCCCCACATCCACTGCCCTACCTTGTACCTCCTTTACGACCCCATCCATATATATATTAAACAGCCATGGAGACATTACACACCCCTGTTTCAGTCCCACATTGAGATCAAAGAACTCACTCAACTCACCATCCACTCGCACCGTAGCCCTAGCTCCCTCGTACATACTCTTCACAGCACTCAACAATTTCCCCTCCACTCCATATATTCTTAGTACCTTCCACATACCTTTCCTATCTATTCTGTCATAAGCTTTCTCCAAGTCCATGAAGGCAGCGTACACTTTCCTTCCCTTCTCTAGATACTTCTCCACTAAACATCTTAGAACAAATATCTGATCTACACACCCTTTTCCCTTCCTAAATCCCCCTTGTTCTTCTCCAACTAGCTCCTCTGTCATATGCCTAACCCTATCAATGAGTATTCTACCATATATTTTACCAGTCACACTAAGAAGGCAAATACCCCTATGGTTACCACATACTTCTCTCTCCCCTTTTCCTTTGTACAGAGGAACAATTATACCTGATTTCCAGTCCTCTGGAACCCTTCCCTCTTCCCAAGCCAATCTACACAACTTCGATATCCACTCCACAACAATCTCACCCCCATACCTAAGCATTTCACCACACACTCCATCAATTCCTGGGGCCTTTCCCAGCTTAATCTTCTTCATCGCTTCCACTACTTCCGACCTACTGATCTCTTCCTCCCTCCTCTCATCTCTTCTTCTCCCAGCCATTCCCCAACCACTTATACTCACACTGCTCTCACTCTCTACATTCAACAAATCCTCAAAGTGCTCCTTCCATCTCCTCAATTTCTCTCTCTTCTCCACCAACAATCTGTTATTCCTATCTATGACTCGACTACTATTTCCCCTTTCACACTGCCTTACTTTCTTTACCTCCTTCCAAAACAATTTCTTACTCTCCCTCCATTTCACACTCAGATTCCTCCCAAACTCTTCATCCACTTTCTTCTTACTCTCCTTCACCAGTCTCTTAACGTCCCTTCTCCTGCTCACATATACCTCTCTCTTCTCTCTCTCATCTTCTCCCCTACCTCTACTCGCCAACCATTCACCATATGCCTTCTTCTTTTGTTCCACAGCTCGTTTCACCTCATCATTCCACCATGCTGTCCCTTGCACACCCTTGCATCTCCTCCTCACTCCACAAACCGCCTCACACGCTGCGCTTATCTCTTCCGTGAATATCTTACATACGTCTTCCACCCCTTCCATCTGCTCTAGCTCATACCTTCCCAATCTTTCTTCCACTATGCTCTTATACTCTGTCCTCTTCTCACTATCTTGCAATTTCTCCACTCTTCTCACAGGAGCTGCTTCCTCCTGTCTTCCCCTTCGCCTCCTCAACCACTTTCTTTGCAGCTCTACCTTGGCCATCACTAAGTGATGGTCCGAGACTCCATTCCCCCACCCTCTCCACACCCTTGCATCCAACACTTGTCTTCTCATTCGCTCATCCACACACACGTAGTCTATCATTGCCTTTCGTTCAACAAGTTCACCATCCATCCTCCTCATTACTCTCCATGTATACCGGTGGATCATCTTATGACGAAAGTAGGTGTTGGCTATTGCCAACCCCTTACCAGCACAGATGTCCACCAAAGCACTACCATTCCCATCTACTTCCGCTGGCACACCCCACTGACCAACCACTCCATCCACTCGTACATTCCCGACTTTGCCATTCATGTCTCCAATCAACAGCACTCTCTCGCTCCTCTCAAACTTGTCCATACATGCTTCTACTCTCGCCCAAAACTCATCTTTCACTCTTGCCACTCGATCCTCTGTTGGAGCATACACACATACAATCGCCCATGCTTGTATACCTACTTTCATCCTCACCCATACAATCCTTGCACCCACTGTTCCATACTCTCTTATATTCTCCTTCCACTTCTTGCTTATCATCAGACATACTCCCTCTCTTGCCCTCTCATTCTCACTGACTCCCGCACATATACCTACACCGTATTCCCATTCTCTCATCCTTTCACCTTTCCATTTAGTTTCAGTCAATCCACATATATCCACTTTTGCATCCTCAAGCATCTGGACAATCTCTCTCTCTTTCACTTCATCATTCACTCCTCTCACATTCCACGTTCCTACTCTCAGAATGTCCTTTGTCCGTTCCTTAGTCGTCAACGTATGGTCCGTCCGGGTCCGAGGCGCTTTATTTGCTTTTTTAGTTAGTTCTTTTTACGGGGTGGGGCACTAACCCACCACCAACCCTTTTAGTCGCCTCGTACGACAAGCAGGGATACTGGGGGAGTATTCTTGAAACCCCCCTACCCCCAGGGGTAACTGGGGGGTTTACCGGAATCGAAACCTGGATCTATGTCACTGATCAGGCCCCTCTTCCGGTTTGGCATTTATATATATAAATGAAAAGAAAGGGACATGAACTTTGTTTTTGTTGATTTGGAAAAGACTTCTGACAGAGTCCCTAGGGAGGAGGTGAAGTGGGCAATGATAGAGCCTGGGAATGAGGAGCAGCTAGTCAGAGTGGCTATAGCTATGGATGTGCGTGCTCGCACCCCGGTGAGAGTTAATGGAGATTTGAGCGACAAGTTTTCCGTGAATGCTGGTGTGCATCAGGGGTCGGTCTTGAGCTCCTTATTGTTTGTCATGGTGCTTGAAGTTCTCTCTCGTGGCTTCAGAAACCGACTTCCATGGGAGATATTGCATAGTGAAGACTTGGTGTTGATTGCAGAGAACGAAGGGGAGGTGATGGAAAGATTTAGGAAATGGAGAGATGGCATGGGGCACAAGGGTCTGATAGTAAATGCAGATAAAACAAGGGTGATATCAAGGGTTGGTGGCGTTACGGTCAAAGGAGAGGGAATGTGGCCATGTGCAGTTTGCCACAAGAGTGTGGGAAATAACTGGATCTTGTGCAGTGTTTGTGATAAGTGGGTGTATAATAATGTAGTGATATTAGAGACAGGCTCGGAATCAATACTGATTTTGTGTGTGTGATGTGTTAGAGAGAGCAAGTAGAGATTGTCAGGAGTGAAAGAATTGATCTCGCTGAAGAGTCTCTTCAGTGTGTGGAGGAGTTTCGTTATTTGGGGAACACGTCATATGTTGGTGGTAAGGCTGGTGTAGCTAGGGCAGAGAATCGTTGGAGGAAGTTCAGGGAACGTTGCCTCTCTCAACACTGAAAAGGTTCTCCTTTCGTGCTAAAGGGTGTTTGCTTGATGCTTGCATTAGATGTGTAATGCTGTATTTTTGTGTGACCTGGGAAGTAAAGGAAGAGGATATTCGTAAGCTCAAACGAAGAGTAATGACAATGATTAGATGGATGTGTATTGCATCCTTGAATGCAAGGCATGGGGGTCAAGGATTGTGGCTGTAGAGCTGAGAGGAAGCATGGGACTTCTATGTACCAGTAGTGCTATGAGGAGGAGGGGTAGGTTGAGATGGTATGGGCATATTGAATGTAAATAGAATGGCAGTTAGTTGCGGAAAGTTAGAAATGTGAACTTTGGAGGTAGTATTTTAAGAGGCAGAACAAAAAAGACCAGGGACGAGGTCATAGTGCGTGACCCCTGGAATAAGGGACTGAACAGGGAGGCTGCCAGAGATCAGGCAGTAGTAGTAGTAGTAGTTGTTGTTTCCTAGGCAGTCTGGCCGAACAGCCCCGAGTCCCTTAGGAAGGCCATGGCCGAGACAGGGCTTTCCCACAGAGCTCTCAAAGAGTGTATGTTGTGTTGTTGGCGTAGGTGATTGTGTGCAATGCAGTCTTCCATAATGTGCCTAATAGTATGGGGTGCTGTGTTGCATCCTGGACAGACATCAGCGACGGAGTCATCCAGCCTCTTCTGGTAGCTTAAGAGGGCTGGATGGTGCCCACATCTCAGCCTGGCCAGGTGGACCCTGTCCTCACGAGGAAGATAGGATTCAGAAGGGTGGATGTCAGGAGGCCGTGCATGCAGCTGTGTGTTGTCTTTAAGTGACCGAATGGAGCGGCGAGTGATCTGAGTGTGGATATGCTTCTGGAAGCTGGTCTGAGGTGGGCGAAGGGGAAGAGATGACAGTATTTGTGTATGGTATCGTGTGCTGGGTGTTGTTTTGATGTTCCTTGATGTGGGTGGATGTGCTGCCATATAATATAGTGGATGTTGTGGGTTTGTGGAGGCTGCAGCAAGAAACTGGGTGCCTCTCATGTCTAGGTGATCCTTGACTTTGAGGACTTTGGTTTCTTGATGTAGGTGGTCTGTGAGTGAAGTAGCTGTGCAGCCTGTGATTATTTTTAGGGCCTTGTTCTGTATGGTCTGTAGAGTGTTGTAGTGTGTTTTGGTCAGGTTAGAAGCCCAGGCAGGGCTTGCATAATTCAGCACTGAACGTATGTATTGTTTGTATACTGTGGTGGTGGTTTCTTTGTTGTGTCCGAATGTTGTATGGGCAAGTGACCTCAAGGCATTGAGTCTTGGTGTTATTTTATTTTTAATGTTTGTGATGTGTTGTTTGAATGACATTGATGTATTGTATGTTACACCAAGGCAGTGGGCAGAGCCGCTCTTGGGTGACCAAGGCCGACTCATGCAAGTATGCTGGAACCTTTATAAACAATATATATATATATATCTATATATATATATATATATATATATATCTATATATATATATACAGTATCAGTAACGAATGTGTTATTAATGTGATTAATCCTTGCAACAGGAATATCTTTTCTGAGCTGATTTATAATAATCATATGGAAATAGCAAGAATAAAATACAAAGACTGAGCATGATGAAATGATTAATTTCTCCCCTAAATTAAAACAAAATAATGGTCTAGATATAGACAGCCAGCCTGAAGTACAAAGGATGTCACCGTATTGAAGGGATTAAAGTTTTTACCAAGTTCATTAAAAAAGAACATATGAAGAGAGCACGAACTTGACAAAAAGTAAGCCACTGGGATGGAGGGGATCAGCATATCCTTGGTGCAACCAGACGATTTTACTCAACCTAACGAGGACCTTTAGATATGAAGGGGTTACACTAAACAATACCAAATTTCCCAGCTTCCTATAGTCGCCGTAATCTTTAAAAAAAAAATGCATGTCACAAATAACTACAAATAGTGTCACTGCTGAGACGTAGGGATGGGGAAGAGTGAGGGAGAAAGAGAGTTGTGGAGGGGGAAGCAGAAGCGTCCGATCCTGCCTCCCTTCTCCCCCTCTGCGTATAGATATGCTAAGAGAGAGAGGGAGAGAGAGAGGGAGGAGGGTGACGGGAGAGTGACGCACCCCACACATATTATATAAGCAAAGAGGGGACGCAACAAGACACATTTCTGGCCACTCCTCTGCAGGGGTAAGACCTAAAATCGTTTTCTCGTTGGCAAAGGAAACATCGCAGGACATTATTTCTTTGTGACTGGCTTCCTGTGTTACACCTAAACGAAGCGATTGTTTTGTATATTAGTGTGTGTGTGTGTGTGTGTGTGTGTGTGTGTGTGTGTGTGTGTGTGTGTTACTGATGTAGGGCACTGAATGTTGATATCAGACAGACGTTATTTGTATTCTTAATATTGACTAAGTTCTTACACTATTAAATTCAGACATACTCTCTTTGGCATCAAAAAATTCGTAGCACAACTTTATTGGCGATTAATTTTGCATGTTACACCTCATGCCCTTCACTTCGATGCCGCGTTTTCTGTCGTACACTTTTTGCATTGGGCACACATACAGGGAAATCTCACACACAATCTCCACCAACCACACACCGCGTAAAGCCTCGTCCACGTTTTGAAATATACAATACGTTCCTCGTAGTGAAGGTGTTAACAATCTTTAGTTTACATTATCGATACAATGTCGATATAATCCCTTTTCTTTTATTCAATTACGCCTGGTTTAAGTATGGGATTATTTGAAACCCCAGACGATTATACTGTGTCTAGGAAAAAATATCTTATACCGGATGAGTTAATGAAGCTTTCCAGTCCTTCCTGTTCAAATATTCTCGCGCTAATTTGAAAAGAAGCGCCGAAATGCAGAAGAAAACTAAAACGGGTTGAAGAATTTATTGGTTATTACCATGTCTATTTTTTAACACTACTTTTATTTTTTTTTTTTTTCAAACTTGGAGAGAAGTTTGGAAATGCAGAGGTTAGATACATCCTTCATAAATCTGTCAGTGATAGCCGTTCCCTTAAGTTGAAATAAAATGGTCTGGAGGTGAGGTCTTAAATATGATGTTATGCTATTGATTCAGGCTAACCTCTTTTATACCCTGACACCTTACTGCTTTGTTGTTATTATTATTATTATTAACCACGTTGAGTACACCGCTTCCCGTCCGTTCAGCGAAGTTAAACAACGTTGGGTCTGGTTAGTACTTGGATGGGTGACCGCCTGGGAACACCAGATGCTGTTGGCATCCCTACGTGTAAAGTGGGGTTGGTGGAGGATTAGTGCCCCTCCCTGTAAAACAATTAACTCTAAGCCCTTGGCCACCCCGTTTGGGATACATGGCATATGGCAATGGATGGATGGATTATTATGATTATTATTATTATTAAAACTTCCCACATCGCTCTGGGGGTCTTTTTATCATTTTAATTATTATGACTACTATTATTGTTATTTTTCTTATTATTATTATTATTATTATTATTATTAAAATATGTGGAGAGGATGGAGAGTGAAAGACTGAAGAAGAGAGTGTATGTGAATGAGGTGGAGGGGGGAAGAGGGAGGGGGAGGCCGAGGATGAGATGGAGTGATGGGGTGGAGAGGTATATGAGAGAGGGGGGTGTGAGGTGGGAGCAGGGCAGTGAAATGGCGGGGGACAGGGCGACTTGGAGGCGATTTGTTTGTGGCCACCCCAAACGGGATTGAGGCGTCTGGCAATAGATAGATAGATTATTATTATTACATTTAATTTCGATATTTCAAAGGCTTTTTGACCCAGAGCCTTGAAACTTGCTTAAGTCGGGCAGCTGACAGTTTCTTTTGGCCAAATATGGTGGCAATCAGTCAATGGAATCTCTGGGTATTATCCGGAACACAGAAAAGCGAGCCAGCCCCGCCCTCTCAAGAACCGCATAAGCTAGGATGCTGAAATTTTACCGCAGTGTAGCCTTAAAGTGGCCGAAGTGCGGAAAGGAGTGTGGTTCCAACAGCTTAGATCTTCTTTCAGATCGCCTGGGGTTAAAAATTGGGACTTTTCTGGGTATTCCGAATGTCACTTAATTCTCCATGAAAGCTTGAGCCACCAAACTAGATGGACTTATAGACTGTGATGATCTAAGGTGACATGCACAGCGATCAGTGACTTTGACCTCAAGGTGCCTTTAGAGCTCGGTGTTTTGCAGGCGATGGTTGTGGGAAGTTTTTCTCTTTCAAACTTGTCCCTGGAAAATTTTGTGGTGTTCTAGTTTATTTATTATTATTATTATTATTATTATTATTATTATTGATGTTGTTGTTGTTATTGTTGTTGTTGCTACCTTTAGACTTTTCCATTTAGGAGAGTCATCGCGAATTAATGAATCATACAGTTTTCTTTTTGCTCTTCAGTACAAAATTTCTTTCATGAAATTAATAAATCCACCTGAGGACGGCAACAGAATTAAAACAAAATAGACTCCCTCAGGCTGAACTGGCGAACACTGAAATAAACTTAAATATTTTAGTGCATCCAGTCGCCTGTCCACATCATCCTCGCCCTCTTGAGTCCTTTGATGCTTTCTTCGTTGATTCTCGCTATTTCCAGGCAGTTTTATTCAAGTCTCCGTATTGATGAGGCTATTGAGAGGTATATCTTTCACCTCAGTCCAAAAATCTCTCATCAAGTGCATAAAATCAGCAGAAAATCGAAGGTAAGATAATGCCAGCGAACAAGACTTCATTTTCTGTTGAGCTGATGCAACCTGTGACGCCTTCTGCTCGAGATCATTTTATACGTTTTTCCTGCCACCTTAGAGCGATTTTACTCATCATACTAAAGGAGTTTCGAACTGGTTGGGTTGAATACATATTTTTATAACCACTCCTGCACTGAATTAAATTGTCCGAAGCCAGCAAGAATGAAGATAAAATACGTCAGCGTGGTGAAAGAAATAACTATATATTATGGGTTTATATTCTAGTGTAGCAAATCCCATCTCCCTAGCACTAACCTATTTAATATGGAGACATCTTCTTTAGTTTATTCTTGCTACTGCCACACTATTTTATTGTTTACAAGACAGATTCTGTAACTGAAATACCCACATCTACCCTCCCGTAACCCTTCATTTCGAGATTATCTTTTGTTTCCTTGCTCTCTAATGCAAGAGTTAATATTGATATTCCCAGTCCTTATACGCAGCAAGTCAACCCTGAAACTGCCTCGCTTTTTACTTCCTTCTGCCTATGACCTCCAGTCTTTTAAACACAATGGGTCCAGGTATCTAGAAATGAACGCATCTTGAATTTGGCTCTTTTTTTTTTTTTCTTGGAGGAAACAATCTTAAAGGTTCTAATCTTTGGTTCCTTCTTCCTTGCATAAAAAAAAAAAAATCGGTCAACATCTTCAACAAACTAGAAATGAGGTCCTCGGGCTGAAGGAGATAAATAACTATTATACGAAGGTAAATAAACAGAAATGTGTGGCAATCATAGGGGTATTTGTCTTCTCGGTATAATGGGAAATATACAAGCGCCTCAATGCCCTATGGGCCACTCAGCACTTGCCCAAATAAAAGCCATTTCTGAACCCTACTTAGCCGTGCTCGAGGCCAACGATTAATGCATTGACACAGCCTCAGGCAAAGCACTTGCTACCGTGAAAATGCATGAAACTCCAAGGAAATGGCCCGTTGCGTTGTCAGTGCACACAGAATTTAGCATCATTGTGGACAGCTGCTAGGGGCCACAATACCCCTTTAGAAAATTTGAGTTTAGGTCAAACTTGGCAAATCACCTACAGACCACAAATGTGGAAGATGAGCAAAATTTGGTCAAATTTTAACTTGCAGCTTCCGAGATATTAGATAGACAAACTCTACATTAATTGTTCAGTTGATGTTATAGGATGTTTTTCTATATTAAAAGAAATAACCAAGGAATGACAGAAAAACTGGTCAATCAACAGCTGCGATCGACAGTGTGCAAATAGACGGAAGGATAGACGGAAAGAAGTGTTTCCTGGTGAATGATTCAGTCCCAGAGCAGACTTTTGTGAGGCCTGATGTGTTACATCATCGGTATCTGCCTGAGTCATCAGAACAACTGTGTGGCGTAACTGAGCACCGTACAGAACTGAGGGGACCCTTGGACGTCCAGACTGAAGTGGCAGGGCAAGAGGCCACGCTTCCAGTATATGTAGCCGAAATGGAGGATCCTTGCCTTCTTGGTCTGGGCTATCTGATGTCCATGGGATGTGAGCTGGGCCGTTGCTCCATGAAGCTGAAGGTTCGAGGAAGATCGGCTCCTGTCACGGCAGTGAGACGTACCAGTTCTGGTGGCGAGCTGAGGGCGCTCAGCACTACAGTAATACCCCCAAGACTAGAATTATTGCTCCATTGCAAGGTGAGTGGCTCTTATGACAGCTGTCTAGGGGTAGTGGAGCCTGATGTAGGTACAAGGCGAAGGCCAGAGTGATGGTGGGGAGAACACTGGTGGAAACAGGTACAGGTGAAGTGCCAGTTGTGGTGGCCAATTTCTCCCGTGAGCCACAGAAGTTCAACGAGGGAGAAATTCTGAGACTATGCCAGGCAGTGGACCCTGAATGGCATCAGAGAAAGGCCTGTAAAAGGAGTGGGGTATCTGCCAGACCACTTACAAGACCTATTTTCAAGGCATTACCAATGCCTGGATGACTCACACGTGCTGAAGTTGGGGCAGCTGCTGACGAAGTTTGCTCGTGTCTTCGCCACCAGAGACCTAGGCCTGGGATGCACTGATCTTGTGGAGCATAGTATAGACGCCTGGGATCACTGCCTGATTAAACAGCCAGAGTGGAGGATGGTGCCAACCCAATGGCAAGAAAAGGATAAGGTGATGCAGAGTCTTCAGTCAAGGAGTGATTGAAAAGTCCAGCAGTCCTTGGGCATCAGCAGTGGTTCTGGTAAGGAAGAAGGATGGCTCAGTAAGGTGCTGTGTAGATTATAGAGCCCTGAATGAAGTGACAGTGAAGGATGCATACCCCTTGCCAAGAACTGATGACACCCTGGATGCTCGGTCAGGTGTCAATTGGTTCTCCATCCTAGACATGAAGGAAGGATATCATCAGGTCAAGATTGCAAAGAAGAACAAGGAGAAAACAACCTTTTCATACGGGCGGTGTTTATGGCAGTTTAAATTGATGCCATTTGGCCTATGCAATGCCCCTGCTACTTTTGAGCGTCTCATGGATCGCGTACTGGAAGGCCTGCACAGGCAGACAGCTTTCATCTATCTGGACGATGTAATTGTGTTTGGATGGACTTTCAACCTGGAATTGAAGAGGCTGTCAGAGGTGTTCAACAATATCCGATCAGTGTACCTAAAGCTGATTCCCAAGAAGTGCTACTTGTTCCAGAAGGAAGTGACGTATCTGGGACACATTGTAGGCTATGGCGGTGTCCGTACTGACCCAGAGAAGGAGGCAGCAGTGGAAAACTGGCCTGTTCCAACTTGTGTGAAAGAGCTGTGGAATTTCCTGGGCTTGTGCACCTACTATCGGCGTTTTGTCAAGGACTTTGCAACGATAGCTGCACCTCTGCAAAAAGTTGTTGGGGAAGAGGCAGAAGTTTATGTGGACTGCAGTGACTCAGAAGACCTTCGATGAACTCAAGCATGCATTGGCAAGCTCTCCAGTAATGCCACATCCAGATCAGGGTCAGCCATTCATTCTGTACTGTGATGCTAGTGACCATGGTATTGGTGGAGTCCTGTCGCAGAAGAAAGATGACGAGGAGTACGTGGGGGCTTATTACAGCAGAAGCTCAACCCACCCGAGCAGAACTAGTGTGCAACCTATAAGGAGCTTTTGGCAGTGATGAAGGGCCTTGATTTCCTCCAGCCCTACTTGTCCATCATCAGGATGTCCTGCTTCATCATCAGGATGGACCACGCAGCACTCAAGTGGCAGAAGATGCTAAAGAATCTGGAAGGACAACGGGCATGCTTGCCCGGGAAGCTGGACCAGCACAACTATGAGGTTCAGCACTGTTCTGGGTAGGTACATGGCAATGCTGACAGCCTGAGTCGTCAGCCTTGTGACCCACAGTGCTGGCAGTGTAATAAAAGAGATCATAGTAAGAAATGCAGCTGTACCGCAGTGACAGGGCCAGCGTCAGATGTGGAAGACCTGAAAAGGATGCAGATGGAGGATGCAGATTTCCAACCAGTACTAGAGTGGCTGCAGTGGAGTACAGTGCGACCATCATGGGAAGACGTTTCCAGGTTAAGCCTTGCAGCCAAGAGCTCCTGGAGCCGGTGGGACCTTCTTCGTCTCAACAACGGACTATTGGAGCGTCAGTGGGAGACACCCAGTGCATCAGCAAGTATTGGCAACTGGTGGTTCCGAAGAAGATGAGGCCTGGGATCTTGGATGAGTCTCATAACCAGATCATTAGTGGGCACCTGGGAGTGAAGAAAACTCTAAGCCGGCTGCGACAGAGGTTCTACTGGACTGGCATGCGTCAGAATGTTGAAGAGTGGTGTCGAGCCTGTGATGTGCCAAGTTGGGACCCAAGAAACGTGGTTGCACCCCTCTCCAGCTGTACCAAGTGGGTGCACCGATGGAAAGAGTCGCTGTGGACATTGCTGGACCTTTGCCACTCACTGAGAGAGGAAACCAGTATATATGTGTTGCCATGGACTACTTCACAAAGTGGCCAGAAGTCTATGCCATCCCCGATCAAGAGGCTGTGACTCTTGCTCAGGTGCTGGTTGACCAGTTTTTCTGTCGTTTTGGGATGCCACAAGAGCTACATTCAGACCAGCGTAGAAACTTTGAGTCTGCTGTGTTCCGTGAGTGCTACAAGTTACTGGGGATCAAGAAGACCAGGACGACCCCACTAAGGCCACAGTCAGATGGGATGGTGGAAAAATTCAACTGGACCCTGGAATAAGAACTGGACAAGTACTGTGTAGAGGAACAAACGGAATGGGACCAGAAGTTACCTGCGCTGCTGATGGCATATCAGTCTGCATCCCATGAGTCTACCGGCTACACCCCTGCAAAACTGATATTGGGCCACAAGTTACACTTACCTGCTGACTTGTTAATGGGAAGACCACCTGGTGAAGAGCTGCCTACAGACACATTGAGCTATGCAAAGCATGTTTAGGTATGGCTGGCTGAGGTACATCATCAACTGCGAGGAGCCCTTAAGTTTTCAGGAGAGATGATGAAGTGCAAATATGATGCCAAGGCAAGTCTGGTGAGCTTCAAGGATGGTGACCAAGTTTGGTTATACAATCCTCAACGAAGGAAGGGACAGTCACCAAAGCTGCAAAGCCCATGAGACTGGCGTTACACTGTGTTGGACTGTCTATCAGACATAACGTACCGGATTTGGGAAGGAAGGAAATATCGCCCAAAGGTAGTACACGTGAATCGTCTGTGGCAGTACTATGGGCCAGGACAGTACAGCTGGGATGTCTCTGAGGAATCATGCTCTTCCACAGCCGAGGATGCTGAGAAAGACCAACGAACTGAAGTACAAGAGGATGGTGACAGTTTCCCAAGAGAAGTGCATCAGGAAGAGGACCAAGACATTCCAGGAGGAGGGGACTATGCGAAGAAGCAGGGACGTCGTCAGAAGCGGCATAGGAGAGGACCTGATAAGTTGAAGTATTACTTTGTGTATAATTAAATGTTTAATTTGGATAATGGACTATGTCTGTATACACTGTGTAGTTTTGTCGTCATTACAAAAGGATTAGGGAGGGGGTAGTGTTGAGAAGACGGATTGCTAATTAGATTGTGCTGGAGAATTCCCGATTTTTTCTCGTAGTTCCATTCTTCCATTACGAGTCAGAGCTGCTAGTTAACCTGCTGTTTGTGAGCGTAGTTATTTTGTAAGTTAAATATTAATTTTTATGCTCATTTTCTCTATAATGTTTTAATTATATGATTGTTTATTAAATTATGTTCTTTGATCTCAGTTTGTATGCTAAATAATTTACAGTGTTATGTAATGTAAGAAAACTCTATCGTATTTCGGATGTCTCTGAGGTGGCAACTGTTGTTTCTCCTAGAATGTAGATCATGCTAGAGTATAGGAAGCTTATAAAAGGATGGGGAAGTGACTAGAGCAGTTGCAGTCAGTTTTCAGTTCAGTTTGAGCGTAGTTCAGTGTCAGTGCAGTTAGCGAAGGTTGTATATCTTCGGTACTTGTGAAAATAAAGAAGTGTTGTTGGCAGGCATTAAGTGTAATTGCAGTGTGTGAAGATTATCTCCGGTACTTGTGAAAATAATGAAGTGAAATTGGAAAGCACTAAGTGTAATTGTTTGGAATATAAAGAGAGTGAACTTAAGAAGCCAGCATATAATTACAACGCCTCAGTTGGTCTTGTTGCACACCGAAATGCTGCCTCTAGGAAGAACAACTCACTGGGCAACGTCCTTCCTATACTGATCTACTGCTGTTGGAGCCTGTGGCAGTGTGGGACGGGGACGTAACAATATATAGATAGATAGATAGATAGATATTAAGGTGGTTCCTAAAAAAATGAAAGTTTGAAAGTTGAGTCTCACAACCCCTCATTTTGCCTTAATGGATACCTCATGTAACATGAAAATATTTTTTGAAAATATAAACTTATTTGGAGGTCGCGTAACAGGGCTAAGGTTTCAGCATTTCCTAAATTTCTGATGAAATTTCAAAATAACTTCTGAACCACGCAATATTTGGTATTGGATCACAAAAGCAAAATTGTGAAGGAGCTCTTAATGTTTACTACGGCAAATTTTGGTCTGTTTCCGACCCAGGGAAGCGCATGGGATGGGTTCAACTACTGGGGCTTTCATGTTCCGGCCGCTAGGCACGAGGAGGTTGGGGAACGCCTGCCAGGCCTACAGTAGCTCGGCAACTGCTGTAGATAATAACTATAACGTGATTAGTTTCCCTTTAAAGCTTTCACTGGATATCACATGCCACTCTTTAATTTGGCCTGCTACATGCATTGCATCACCATAATTTCCCCAGGTGTAATGATCATTAGCCTATTATTAACATTTTCTTCTTCAACTGTGAAAACTCTGAGCATCCCAGCTCGAGTCATGATGAATCAGCGCGGTATCCGGAGAAACCGCACAACATGTATGCAGTGTTGCTGGAACTTATCTTGTGTCCTGGCTGTGTATGTGCAAGTCCCTAGTGTTCAAGGGAGAAACTTTGATCGGCCAGACAAGCTGGCATAACACGTATGGGATCCATGTTGTGACATTGTATACTGGTGATTATACCTAATAATTTTTTATCATGTCTTGCAGTAAGTGAAGGATTATTATGAATCGTGCATCAAAACAGAAGAAGCGGGAGGCTCCATACATGTTGGTGTACTGGCAGGATAAGCTGCTTGGTGCTAAAATGCCCTCAGATGGAGGAGTTCTCTCTACTTTCCTCCATCTCCACCTGAACCAAAAGATGCCTGTAGCAGAAGCTCTCCGGCAAGTCGTGATGCGAGCCAAAGAATTTTACGAACGTTCCCACAAAGAGGATAGACCATTCAGTGGAGAAGATGAAGAAGCTCTACGCAAAGCAGCAAAACCTAAAGAAGAGTTCCAAGAGGCATATTGGACAACAGCTGAAAAAGGACTTCAGATTGTTGATGAAGAATCTGTTCAACATCACCCATGCAAGTGCTCTCAACCTCTAGTGCTTTTCGATCTTGAATGGTCCGTGGACTAAAAGCGTAGGAGCATCACAGATATGAAGACCAAATAGGCCAGGATGACTCTCTCAAACACATTCCAGCTCCACAGGGAAAAGTTGCTCTTGGAGATCTCGCAAGTCAAGCATCCCATAAATTCTTAGGTAAGATGCGAATCAGGAAATCTTTCCTAAAAGAAGATCCAGAGTCCTGGCCCGGCATTGACGTTTACGTTATGGCACAGGAGATCGCTGCAGGAATTTGTGTGACGAACGACAGTGCAGTGGGCTGTAGCTCTAGTCGAAGAGTACTGTGGCAAGATCACGCACAACGAACAACAACTACAGTACTTTTGCAAGTTGTTGCTGAACATCGGTTACGATTTCCTGATTCAAAGAGAATGTCCCGCACTTGACTGAGCTGATTTACATGTTCAATCAATTTTATTTGGTATATGAACTGAGTTGTGGTAGAGTGCTTCACACAAAGGCATGACAGTATCCAATGAGAGCTTTGTGAAAGAAACCAGTCATGCTATATTATCTACAATAGTTGCAGCGTTAGGCCTGGCAGGCAATCCCCACATTCCTCCCCTCTGGAGGCTGGAACGTGAAAACTCCACTAGTTGAACCCATCCCCTGCACTTCCCTTAGGTCGGAAACAGACCATAATTTGCCAGAGTAAACATTAAGAGTTCCTTCACAATTTTGCCTATGTGATTCAATACCTAAAAATGCATGGTTTAGAATTTTTTAAGAAATTTCATCAGAAATTTAGGAAATTATGGAAATTTAGCACTACTCCACGACCCCTAAATAAATTTATATTTTGACAAAAATTTGTCAAGTTATATCAAGTGTCCATTAGAACAAAATGGGTTGGGAGACTCAACTTTCAAACTTTCATATTTTAAGAACCACCCTAATGTATATATTATATTATTTTTTGACAAAACACTATCTTTTAATTTACTTCTCATCATAATTATTGATCGTCCACTTTCCACGTGAAACCTTCTATGCAGTGTTAAGCGTTATTATTATTATTTACTAATATGAGTTTCGAAAGGAAGTATTTTACATGCATTGTCCTTTGTCATTTCTGTTTTAGGCTCTGATGATGCTAGATTCATGTATCGAAACGTTAGCCAGTGAAGATGAACATGTTTGTACAAGCCCTAGCAATATATGTATAGGAATATATGCATGTGTGTATGCATGTATATAGCTGTCATGAGTCTCTTCACAACCACTGTATTTTAAACATAAGTGCCTGGTAACAGAGAGATTTTATTTAAATTGCCTGGCTTGGCTATAAGAGGTCAATTTCCTTTACTTTAGACAAACAAGGCCCGTTTATCTCCCTAACAGTGATACGAGGATGGAGGGCAGACTTGTAAAGAGTAGACTGTCGCCATCTGACCGCTCCAGGATCGTGTGGCTGTGGCTGGTGGGCGTGGATACCATGAACATTGCACTTGCCACAGGGGCCAGCCTCTCCACAGTGTACCGATGGATCCGCCGCTGGTTGGAGGAAGGAACTCTGGCTACTTTCTGCAGCAAGTGTCCTCGACATATCAGACCACGTGCCCACCAGAGAGATATGGCCCTCAGAACTGCCTGTGCGACACCCAGGTTTCCAGTCATTACTGCAGCCAGCAACTCCCGTCACTTTCACGTCTACAGTGATGTAAAACCCCCTATCCACATCAGTAATATCCTGAAACACAAATCCATTTCTGACTGATTTTCAGTGGAAACATTCCCAAATCGCCATTTTCTGCGCAGTGAATAATGTTGTTATGATAGATCTTACGGTCAAAAGCTAAAACCATGTCGAGACAAAAGAAAAGTAATAGATTTAGTTACGCTGTATGGAGCACGCTGGAAAAGTTTGTTGATTGTATGTCATTTTGTACATTTTTAATTAATCATTTTCATAAAAAGTAGTCTGATATAATAGCCAATGAATTACCTAAACACCCATGTGCTACCGACACCATTGTAAGGAAGCCCATACAGATAATTCCGTCCGTTTTGGCTTCTTATTCATTATCGCCTCCCTGACCAATCTAAATCTTTTCCTAAGTAATACACCCCACTACCCATTTGTCGACCATAATAATAAAATAGGTATTTGTGTGTGTGTGTGTGTGTGTGTGTGTGTGTGTGTGTGTATGTGTGTGTGTGTTGATGGATCTTTTCTTCCAATTATCACTTCAGTATGGTAATTTAGTTGTTAGTTAGCTCTTGAAATGGTGCACATGTAAGTACGGCATTTCATTAAAACTCCAAATATTTTAGGATCGTCTTATGAGCATCACATTTTCGACTTTACGTGTGTTTCCTATATGACATGAATACGCTGGATACACCTAACAGTACTCAACCTTGCTCTTTTCTCACCAGCTCTAAATCCTATCCACACTTACACCTCGTCCCATGTTATGTTTTCTTCTGCACCGACGGCCTTGAACCTCAGTAATTTTATACCTCTCCACACTGATTCCCAGGTACGTTTCCTCGGCATGTTCATACCGTCTCAGTCTTCTTTTCTAGCCACCTTCACAGTCCTTCTAAGGATATCCCCCCATCCAGTCTTACTCCACATATCCATCAGATCACTCATGTTTCGTTGCAGTCTCACCATAGCCTCCTCCTCTTCTACGACACATGTTTCCCTGCCATACAGTATGACGCTCCGAACACACTTCCTTCTTCTGGACAGTCAAAAGCATTCGAGATGTTGGAATGGGTGGTAGTTATCTGAACCTTTTCCTTCTAGTGCGCACCCTGCAGTGGGCTTTGCACCTCCTGCATTGAGGACATCATCAGGGTAGCAAAATTTATTGACAATCTCCAGTGACTCAAGTCCAATCACCAAGGATCTTATACTCTACTATCAAATGGTTTGGTTACTCTCCTACATTTAATACAGTGGAAGTCCACCATCAACCTCAAGTTTCCATTCACTTCATTACATCTCTTGTGAACTTAACGACTAAATCCAGTACACATAATCCTACTCCTTCCCTTACCATTCCTATATGAAGCATATGGCTAGTTAACCGAAACTGTAACTGGTCACACACACACCTACAGATGGTGGCTTTTATAACATAATACTTTGCAAAAGAAATGGGATCAGAAACATCAGGCATCATCTCATTAATATTACTCGAGGACTGAGTAGGCTGCTGGGCACGCCGATGATTAGCAGCCTGGCGGTGGTTGGCAGGGACGTACGGCTCCAATGTGGCTACTATGGAGTCAGAGGCGGAACATGCAGGGTCGTCAACAAAAGCACTATGTATGGGTGTAGAAGCAGCTATATCTATATAGCAAAGGACACCTTCACTCTCCCCCCCCCCACCCCCACCCATCACGGAGCCCAACAAGGGGAGGCTCAAAGATAGAGCATAGTGCACCTGTCAGCCCCAGGGGTAGTGGAGGAGTATATGCAGATAATCATCAGGGGACAAAGACAAGGTCGACTTCAGGACGATAGGTACCATCAGGCCCCCAGGCTCCCCAGTGCCCACTTGTCCTGGCCAAGAAATGACCAGCCAATTGACCTGGTCGGGCTCAAGCAGGCCAATTGTCTAACTGGATGAAGGACCAAAGGGGTGTGTTGCTATCTGCAGCGTACAGCATTGATCAACCTCTATGACTCCCGTTTCCCTGCATCACGGGACCCCAAACATGGCAGACATGTGGGAGGGGAATCCACCTCCAGAGGCTTAGGCTGAGGAAAACCTCTACCAGCAACCCTCAGAACCACTAGGGAGGAAGCCTCACTGGTGACCCCTCCAGCATGGGTAGCTTTTCCTCTCCCCCTAAAGGGAAAGGAAGGGGGGGCCATTACCCCCCTCTGGTACAGCTCGCCAGATCATCGGGACACACAAACCCCCCCTCCTCCCACACCCGGGCAAGGCGTCTCCCACTGGGGAAGAGAGAGATCCAAGAATATATGATTAGGCAGGGTTAGTGGCGTGTGTGTGTGTGTGTGTGTGTGTGTGTGTGTGTGTGTGTGTGTTATCTCATACAAGAGACTCATAGTGAATCAGTTTAGAGAAGGAAGTAATGAAAGTTCTTTTTATCCAGCAGATTCGATATACTGTACTCATACAAGGATGGTAACTAATGTTATATATTCAATTATATTACCAAAAGGCGTTTTTTCTCAAGATATGTTCGTGTCATTGACGCACGCACATTCCCGAAACAATTGAACCAGTGTGCCAGCGCTCCACCCTCTCCTCTCCCCTCCCCTTCCCATTGACGCCTCTTCTTTTTCCTGGTCCCACCCTTCTCCTAAGAAACGATGAAAGCGTCCTTTGTAGCTGGAAATCGTACTGAACTTTTTTTTTCGCAAGGAAGAAGGAACCAAAGGCCTCCAGGAACTTAACTCCTAGAGTTATACTGTATCAGTGGATAGGATCATCTCTTCTTCAGTCTGCTAGTGCCTAAACTAGAATAGGGCCCTGGACTGTAAACAACAAATGGCGTGGCTGTGTCGAATTCTGGGGCAGTGTTTTGATGCTTTATTTTGTCAGTTACACTTAATAGGAAAGCAATGATAAAACCCAAGTGTGTGCAAAGTGCTGTAGAAGGGGGCTAAAAATAAAGGAGGGGTTGATTGTAAAACTACAGTAACCAACCAGTAAGTGAAAGAGGGTCAGGAAAGATTCGGCTGGAAATGTGCGTTAACCCCCTTTATCCTAAGGATGTAGTGTTGCCAGACCTCCCAGGGTCTATAAATAGTTTTCCTCTACATCACTCAAATGAAGCAGAGTCACTCGTTTTAACTTTCACCGGCCAGCCATGACACCACCAATGCAATATACTCCGTCATACTGTAATATTTGGTCTGTCATTCAAACATCTTATTTAGATCCATCAAATATAATATATCAAGAATAAATTGTAAATATGTCACAGAAAATAGGACAAAGAGCACAAGTAAAAGAACATGAAAAATGTGAGTAATATTTCAGTGTGTAGACATCTTGCATCCCATGGCAATTCAAGCAACTCTCTTTCTCAGTCCAAGTTTAAAAGCATGTGAGGAGACATTAACCCATTTGCTCCCAGGGTTGCTGCGTGAGGGATTTTTCTGGAAGGGTACTAAGTCTCGAGGCTCATAGGTCCCTACGCCGGGGTTCCTCTCTTTATTAACTTTTGAAAATGCCCAGTTCTGTCCCATACTGAAGACTCTGGGAGCAAATGGGTTAAGTGCTCCTGTCCTTCATTTAGCCTTCCCTTGATCCTACCTAATTAATGGCACAATACTATATGAAATATGCTGTGTAATTTAGTTTTTCCTTTGAAGGGTCCGGCAAATACACAGAGAACACACTTCTCATAAAATTTCATGCTAGTAACTGCCAGATGATTTTTCTTAAGATTAAGTGATATCAAAATTTAAAAAAAAAAAATAAATAAAGTAAAATCTTAGATGTAACACCCGCAACTAATGAGTTGAGGTGAAGTATCTGTGAGTCTCTGAGTTGCTGGCTCAGTCGACGAGCTATTGAAGCTACGTTGCAGTGAGGTGTTACGTTAGAAAGCCTTTACTTGGGTGGTAGCTTGAACGGAACATCTTGAGGGCATGACTGCTAGGCCACGGAGCACTGTCACTGAATTTAAGTGATGAGATATTTTGATGGGTGGGCGGGGTGTCGTGTGGGCAACCTCTACCTTAATAAGTGCTTGGAGTCAGGGTGTCAAAATGCAGACTGAGAAGGTGCCGTAATGGCTGGACGTGGTGACACTGTGGTAAGGCAGAACAGAACTTGTCCCTTGGTGTCTACTGTGTGACTCTGGGAGAATGCCTGCTCCTTTGATGACTAACCAGAGAGGTTACTGAGATAAGTCGGGCCAAGATGAGCCAGCACATACAGCTACACCCTAATTTGGGTCCTAAGAAAATCACTAATTGGCCTGTTTTAACCAGATTCAGTTGGACGGCCCTTATTATATTATGGGAGTCTACTCTCGCAATGGCTAATTTACAGTAGTGTCGGTATACTTTGATCTTCTCGAGATCTAGACTCCTCCTGCATACTGCCTTAACCCTTAGACTGCAACACCCCTTCTGGGAGGACTGCAATGGCCCTTCAAAAAGACTGCAGAAATTTTAATTTTTCTCTCGATTATTCCTGCCTGACCATTGTTTCTGCTCAGTGAGTGGGTCATGTGGGACCCCCTAGGCTGCCTCAAGGTATTACTCCACTCACTCACCCACTGGCCACCACTGAGTGAGGATGTTGCCCTGTTGCGACCAACTATCCCCAGTCCCCCACCATCCAACCAAGTGGGAAGCACGCCCAGCTTCCCAAATAGCACCGCTTACCAGTTACCACCCATTTATAACTGTGTCCAGGCACAGAAAACCAACCCGTTCCCGACAGTCATTTCAGTGCAGACGTATAAACACAACAGGATATCTAGTCAAAGATGTCACATATCAAATTTGGAGTAAATCAGGTGAAAATTGACGATTTTATGCCCATTTGAATTTTTACGCCCGACTCACGTAACTCTAACCCCCTACCGCTAACTGGGGGATGCCCCTCCCCCCCCCCCGATATAGTGATGCATGTTATAGGATGCAGATTTGAAAGATGCACCTTTAGGTTTTGGTTTCATGCCGATGTGACGAATTTGAAAAGAGTTATGACTAAAAAACTATTTTTTTACTTTTTTTTTTTACATTTTTTGGGCCTACAGCCTTGGCCTTGGCCCAATTTGGCCCAAAATATAATCTGATGATCAGAGGATCATAGCCCATCGTCCCTGTAGTTTTAGTCAAAATCACGCCAGTACTTTTCGCTTAAAGTTGTTAACAAACAGACAGACAGAGAGACAAACAGACAAACCGAGTGAAAACAATACCCGTCCCCGAGCCCCTCCGGGGTGGGGACGGGTAAACAGTGACTCATGGGAGGTAAACTACCATACAAAGATTCAGTCTGGCAAGGGTTAAGGCAAATGGGTACATTAACCCTTTGGTTGAGGCAGTGTGTTGTCTTCCCCACACAGATGGTGTGGCAAATTCTGGAAAAATAGGGTGTTTTCACCAGTTGTCTTGACCCACCTCCAGTTAACCTTACATGTTTGAATTTTATTCACAAAAACTTCAGTGTGTCTACTAACCTTTGAAAGAAACTAGAGGTCCGTAGGGTTTTTTTTTTTTCATGGATGGAGAGAGAGCGAATTAAAGTGGTGATTTTTTACAATTGACAAACATGAGTTACCCTGGCAGGTGTAAACCAGCATTGCATGTGGCAATCGTGCTATGTGCAGAACGAAGACTGGGAGAAAAATTCCGTGCTTTATAACAGTAAAAAAAAAAAAAATCAGTAATTTTCCGTTATAAGGACACTCATGGCACAGTACTGTGGTATGGACATAACCTACAAGAACAATATCACAAGTGCCATTAGCACTAAGCATGCCACATTAGCGTACAAGTAATAACAACAGGTGACAACACAAAGCATTCCTTATATTGCATTTTCTCACGACATATATCACTATCATCACTTATTACTACAGAGTCACTTATAAGGTACTGAATTAACAGTTTTTACAGAGGTGCCACATGAAGGAAAGTAATTTTGCAATTGACCTCACCGAAATTAGTCATATTATTAACTTCTTTTTTTACCACTTATTCCTAATGAAGCACTTTCTAAGAGGGGGAGAGAAAGGGGAGGGGAGAGAGGGAGGGGCAGTAGGAAGGTAGGGTACAGGGAGGCAGGATAGGGTAAGGAGAGGTAGGGTAGGGCAAGGAGAGGCAGGGTAGTGAAAAGAGATGCAGGGTAGTGTCGAAAAAGTCAGGGACAGGGTAGAGAGAGGCATGGAAACATAGCAAGAGGGAAGGCAGGGTAAGGAGAGGTAGGATTTAATAAGGAGAGGCAGGGTAGGGAGACGAGACGCAGTATAGGGTATGGAGAGGCAGGGTAGGGCAACGAGAGGTAAGGCAGGGGTAAAGAGAGGCAGGGTAGTGTAGGAAAAGTCAACTCAGCACAGAGAAATAGGAAGAGGGAATGCAGGGTAGGGAGAGTCAAGGTAGGGTAAAGAGAAGCAGGGCAGGGTAAGGAGAGATATTGTAGGCCAAAGTGAGGCAGGGTAGGCAAAGGAAAGGCAGGGTAATGCAGGATAAAGGGAAGGGAGAGGCAAGAATAGATAACGAGAGAGGAGGCAGGTAGGGAGAGGCAGAGTAGAATAAGGAGAGGCAAGGTAGGGTGATAGGAAGAGGAAAGGCAGGGTTGGGAGAGAATAGGTAGGGTAAGGAGAAGGATGGGACAAGGAGAGGCAGGGTAGAGGGTAAAGAGGCGAGGTAGTGTAAGAAAAGTTAGGGCATGGTAGGAAGAGGCATGAAAATGTAGGAAGAGGGAAGGCAGTGTAGAATAAAGAGAGGCAGAGTAAGGCAAGAGGAGGTAGGATCCGTGAAGGAGAGGTAGGGTAGGGTAAAGAGGGGCAGACTGGTGTGGGAAAAGTCAGGCAGGGTATGGAGATGGAAAGAGGGAAGGCAGGGTATGGAGAGAAAGGATAGGGAGAGTCAAGGTAGGGTAAGGAAAAGAAGAGTAGTGCAAAGAGAGGCAAAGGAAAGTAAAGAGAGGCAGGGTACAGCAGGATAAGTCAAGGCAGAGTTCAGAGAAGCATGACAGAATAGGAATAGGAATAGGTGAGAGAGATTAGAGGAAGGCAGGGTAGGCCAATGAGAGGCAGTGCAGGATAAAGAGAGACAGGGTAGGGTAGGATAAGGCATGGCAGGGAAAACTAGTAAAGGGTAGGGAAGAGCAGGGTAGAGTAGGAAGAGGCAGGGTATTGTGCTCCAGTTTTAGCCTTTTTTCTCCTCACTTCCACCTCCTTCAATTTGGAGATGCTGTCAGACTTGTCATTGTGTGGTACTGGTTACCTGACGGCTCGGCACACCACTAGTCCATTTGGACGGGAGGAAACGGGGGTATTTGAGAAAAACAGGGCAATGTCAAGCCTTGATGGTGACCAGTGAGTAACTGAGTGATGTTACATATTCAGGCAGACTGGGTGGGACCCATGTAGCCCAGTCATTGTGCAAAATAAAACCTTAGTCAGGAATAAGTGAGCATGAAAAATATTTTATTTTCCGTGGGCTTCCAGAAGGGCCATCACAGCTAGCACTATAATCCTCCTGGAAGGACTGTCGCAGTCTGAGGGTTAAATATAAAAGAGGGCAGTATACAAAAGATCTTCCACTTTTGACTGAGACAGAACTATAACAAGACAAAGCACACATTTAATAGCTACACCCATCCATAAAATACCGTATGGAGAAATGAATTAATATTTATGACGAAGGCAGAAGGGTGAACCACAGGGACCCACCCTCTACTCTATAAACCCTGGTCCAGGTGAAGATCTACCACCGTGCAAAATTTTGTGTGCCTACATAAAAGCTATGGTGTTGTCCCTATTAGAGGCAGGCCCCCCAAGGAAGGTGGCCACTGAGGAGGTCACATCATACCTAAAACATGACTGGGATTAAAAACGATGAGTATACAAAATTTTGTATTCCTAAGATAAAACCATAACTGTGCATTTAGACTCCAGGGAGCCACCCCCACCCAGTACGAAGGTTAACCTTTGTGGATCACACCCACCTAAAATGTGGCCCCAGAAAAGATCTACCATTGTGCTAAATTTTATGTTCTTAAGTAAACATAAAACTTTGATACCGTCCCTCCTGGGGGCCTTCCACCCTGTCCCCGGGGGTGGTAATTAGGAGTCCCACCCTACATAAAACGTGACCTTGGTAAACCCCTGCCTACAGTATATCCGAAATTTTGTGTTCCTAGGTAAAAATCTGGCTGTTCATAATGTCTTTGCGCCCCTCTCCCCCATGATGGGCAATGCAAAGTAGTTTGACCCTTCCTAAAACATGGAAAGGTAAACCTCTGTCAGTGTGCAAAGTTTCATGCTGTCTTATATAAAATATGATCACGCATTCCAACTTTCTATGAGACCACTGGGGGCTGCCCACCTCCACGTGGGGCAGTCATTATAGGGGCACCCACCATGTTCATAAGCTGGCGTGACCGAAGCTTTGCCATAATGCAAAAATTCATGCTACTGTGTTTTTAAAAATTAGCCATATCTCATGGATTTAACTGGGACATCCAGGAGCCGCCCTCCCCCAGTCGGGGTCCCACCTTGCCTGAAACCTGGCCCGAGGGAAGGTCTAAACTTGTGCAAAATTTTGCTTTCCTAATACTCCTCTCATAAAGGCAGAAACACAGTCTTTGAGAAATTACAGCAACTCATAGAATGATGGAGGGAGGAAGGGAGAGAATGACACAGGAACAATCATTATATTTGATCATACCTTTAGATGCAGCAAAAATTTCACTCATAAATTGACAAACCGGCTCTGTGAATAATATCATCTGAATGTACTTTGAATTTATATCTTTGCCAGAAAATATTAGCATTGTGGTTTGTCAAAAGGCTAATTGTGTCTCTGCTTTTCAGCTTTCAGTTATCCACCATGAAAATCTGGAAAGTTTGCGTCATTGTGGTATTCCTTATCATCAAGTTAACAAGTGATTGTCACCTAACTCTGGCTGCATTTGCTGCTGCCGACCAAAATGAAGCTTTCGAACTGGCTGTACTGATGGACCATCTGACACAACACTACACACCAAAATGCCTGAGAGTTGCAATAGATATGACTGGAACAAACAACATTTCCTCAATAATGACACCCACAACTTATATCCACAATACAAAAACCAATCTCCTGTTTCATGAAACATATAGGCATGCGATGAAAACTGTTGAAAAGGCTATAACACCAGAACTAAACACAGAGATAAGGATCAACATCAATTCTGGAGATCTACACCAAGCCAGGAGGACCATGCACTTCATCAACAAGGAGACAGCAAGGATGACTTCTGTTGCCTGTGTGACGTACCTTCTGAATGGACCTCCAGACTCCCATCTCTTGCCTTTACTCACAGACTCATCCTCCAGCAAGGAGCTCACTCGTTACTTCCTGTTCCATGCCCAAAATACCACCATTGCAGGACGTTTACTCTTGGACCAACGCCTTGGGAAGGAGGAGAACGTGGCAGCCCTCACCCACCAGGAGTCTCAGAGCAAGACCTACTGGCGTGTATTAATCCGCCATCTCTTGCACCCTTCAGGCTCCCCACATGTCCTCGGTGTGAACAAGTGGTCCATAGACACAGGCCTGGCAAATACTAACGACATATTCCCAGACCAGATGACAAACTTTTACGGCACCAAATTAAAAGGAGTATGTCTTGACCACAAACCCCTGGTGGATTATGAGAAATATGAAGGAACCCTGACTGTACGGCCCAAACCATCCATTGATATATACACACTTGACGTTATTGCCCAGAAACTTAACTTTACCTACAGCCTAGAAATGCCCCCTGACGGTCTCTGGGGTTATATGAAAGACGTAAGTAACACAGCTATGCGACCCTCTCTCTCTCTCTCTCTCTCTCTCTCTCTCTTTCAAACACTTCCCACCATTTCAGTGTTATCCTCAGTCATGTTAACTCCAAATATTGTTTATGTTATTGATGCGGATGAGGATGCAGGAATAATTACAAAACTCTTCCTCCTCTTTCTGCATCTCCTTCCCAACAGGGCCGCTGGACAGGAGTGGTTGGAGAGGTGGAGTTCGAGAGAGCCAACTTCTCCCTGGTGCTGGGCATTATGCTGGAGAGGGCTCAGTCCACCGACCTCTCCAGGATGTACTTCAGGGACCCCATGTCATTCATCACCGCCAAGAGTCAACCAAGTCCACCCTGGAGGAAGCTTATTACGCCATTCAAATGTAGGGATCTTGATTTAAGCGCCATGCTTGTGTGTTTGATCAATATCTTCATCCTTTTCACTGCTAATCATCATCATCATCATCATCATTATCATAATCATCATCATTCTGATTCTTTTCCCCCTTTAAATATGTGGTGGAGAATGAACCAGAAGCCAAAAAATACCAAGCATAACAGTAGCATAACTTTCAACTGAGCTCTTCACACCACTCATAACTGTATTGTTGCTCAGTAGGGGGTTCGTTGGTACGTTGAGATCGACGGGTAGACAAGCCAGGACGTTATTAAGAAGCTGCTGAACACTTCTGGGTTCTGTTCCTCCTAGGCACAGCTGAGGTACAATTGGCTCCGTAATAAAGTGGACCAGCAGTGGTGAAGGTATTGAGGCCTTCCCTGCTTGACTGGATTGCGAGTTACTGTCTAGACTGCCGCAGCACTTAACTAGCACCGACCTAGTTTACAGCAGTCACTAGCTGCATATCAGTTTTAGCAAAATGAAAACTAATACAATGCTTTTATTGCATTATGTCTCTTTCAGGTGATTCGAAACAGTCCAACGTTTTACTTCAGGTGTCGACACCCGACTGAATGTGTAAATAAACAGCTTTCGGGAAAGGACAAATCACTGAATGAATAATTTTTTGTTGCAGTATTGAAATCCTTGTGGCATGGGGTTACCGGGCATGTAAATTAATACGCATTAGGTGATTAATCACTGTATCCTCATGTATTATTCTAAGTCCACCAGGCCTAGTTCCTGACCATCCCCCTTTGCTGAACTTTTTCAGTGTCTCAGTTACACAGAGAGTAGGCCAGCATGCTCTCCAGTACAAATTTCTCTAACTATCTACACCAAACTACATGCACAGCACACACTACACTTCCTATTCAAAATTTAACAAATGGCGTCTCTTTACCAAGCCTCGGAGTCCCCGGGGGGGGGGGACCATAAATGCCCTCACCATCCGCCCCTCTCCCAGTGATGACTCAAGATGCCTGGAACCACTGTCTGACTCTCTTCTTCTTCATTTCTGCAACATTCGCAGCCTTTCCTCTAACTTTCGCTCTGTTGAGCACCACCTCTCCTCCTCTAAACCTCACCTTCTCTTTCTAACGGAGACTCAGCTGTCTGAGGCAACTGACAGCAAACCCTTTTCTGTATCCTCCTACTTTCTCTATACTCATTTCAAAGCCAAAGGTGGCTGTTGTGTATATATACGCAACGACTTATCTTGCTCTCGTGTTCCTGAACTCGATTCTTCTGAATTCTCTACACTCTGGCTTCGGCTTTCCTGTCATTCTCTGACTAAATATATCTGTGCTGTTTACTTATCCCCTAATTCTACTGACTATCCAAAATTCTTCGACTATCTTACTTCTATGATGGAACACATTCTATCCATTTCTCCTTTCTCTGAAATCTCCATTCTAGGAGATTTCAATGTTCACCACCACCTTTGGCTCTCCTCTCCTTTCACGGATCCACCTGGTGAACAAGCCTACATCTTTCCTATCCTTAATGACCTAGAGCAGCTTGTACAGCACCCTACCCGTATCCCTGACCGCCTTGGAGAGAGCTCCAACATACTTGACCTCTTCCTCACAACTAATCCTTCTACTTACTCTGTTAATCTTTCCTCTCCGTTGGGCTCCTCTGATCACAACCTTATTACTTTAACCTGTCCTATCACTCCGGTACGGCCTGTGGACCCTCCAGGGAAACGTCGTCTGTGGCATTTTGGAGCCGCGGACTGGGAGGCCCTCAGGCAGTACTTCTTTGATTTTCCCTGGAATAATTATTGCTTCCATGGCCGGGAGCCATCTGAGTGTGCCTTGCGCATTACGGAGGTTATTCTCTCGGGCATGGAAGCATACATTCCTTTCTCATATCCTTTGACTAACACAAGAAGGCCTTGGTTTAATCACGCTTGTTCTAATGCTGTCCGCAACAAGGAGAGGGCCTACAAAAGGTACCGGAGCCAACCCACCCCTGAATCACATCATCTTTACGTTTCTGCCCGGAATCGTGCTAAGTCTGTTCTTCGCTCTACTAGAAATAATTTCATCCATACTAAATGCTCTCAACTCTCCAACCCGAATTCTTCCCGCTCCTTCTGGCACCTTGCCAAAAATCTTTCTAACAACTTTACCTCATCATCCTTCCCTCCTCTTTTCTACTCTGATGGTTCTGTAGCCATTTCTTCTACAGACAAAGCAGATCTCTTCGCACAGACTTTCTCCTCCAATTCCACCTTACACGATTCAGGTGCTGTTCCTCCATCACTTCCCCCCTCTGACTTCCTCATGGCTGACATTAAAATTTCTTCAGTTGATGTGTTTTCTACTATCACTGGCCTCAGTACTAACAAGGCATATGGGCCTGATGGGGTCCCTCCTGTTGTTCTCAAGAACTGTGCTTCTGTGCTTACACCCTGCCTAGGCAAACTCTTTCGCCTTTGTCTGTCAACTTGTACCTTTCCTTCTTGCTGGAAGTTTGCTCTCATTCAGCCAGTCCCAAAGAAAGGTGACCACTCCCAACCCTCCAACTATCGTCCAGTTGCTTTAACGTCCTGTATTTCAGAAGTTTTCGAGTCATTTCTCAATAGAAAAATTTTAAGGCATCCCTCCTATCACAACCTTCTTTCCGATCGTCAGTATGGGTTCCGTCAGGGACACTCCACTGGCGATCTTCTCACCTACCTTTCGGACTCCTGGTCGTCCTCCTTTCGGGACTTCGGCGAAAGCTTTGCCATTGCACTTGACATCTCAAAGGCTTTCGATCGAGTCTGGCATAAATCTTTAATTTCCAAACTGCCCACCTACGGTTTCTGTCCTTCTATCTGTGCCTTCGTTGCTGGCTTCCTTTCTGGTCATTCTATAGCCGCTGTTGTAGACGGCCATCGTTCTTCTCCTAGATCTATCAACAGTGGTGTTCCTCAGGGCTCTGTCCTATCACCAACTCTCTTCCTTTTATTCATTAATGATCTTCTAAGCTGTACATCTAATCCTATCCACTCATACGCTGATGACTCCACCCTTCACCTTTCCATTCGGTTCTCGCAATGCCCATCTCAACAGTTACTTCAACGAGCAAGGGATGAGGCTGTGGCACACCTGGTGTCTGACTTGGCTCGTGTCTCTGACTGGGGTAAAAATGATGTGGTTGTTTTTGGTGCATCTGGGACTCGGTTCTTACACCTATCAACCCGACAAAGTCTTCCACAGGTGTGCCCACTAATGTTTGGTAATATTCAGCTTGGTCCTGCGTCGTCCTTGAGCGTGCTTGGGGTTTCATTTGCTCGGGACTTGTCTTGGAGGGGTCATATTGCATCTCTTGTAAGGTCTGCTTCCAAGAGATTGGGTGTGCTGAGCCGACTCCGCTCTTTCTTTGCCCCTGCACAGTTGTTGGCTCTGTACAGGGGTTTTGTCCGCCCCAGTGTGGAGTGCAGCTCTCATGTGTGGGGAGGCTCCCCACATACAGCTCTTCTCAATAGGGTGGAGTCAAAGGCTTTTCGTCTCATTAACTCTCCTCCTCTTACTGACTCCCTTCAACCTCTGTCTCTTCGCCGCACTGTTGCATCTTTATCTCTTTTCTATCGCTACTTTAATGGTCACTGCTCCTCTGAACTGTCTGCTTGCATCCCTCCACCTCTACGACGGGCGCGTAGCACCCGTCTGGCAGCAAACTCTCATCCCTTTTCTGTCCAACTCTCTAATGCAAGAGTTAACCATTACTCCCAGTCTTTCATTTATGCAACAGGTCAGCTCTGGAACTGTCTCCCTCTGTCTGTATTTCCTGCTGCCTATGATCTCCAGTCTTTCAAACGCAGTGTGTCCAGACATCTCAAAATGATCGGATCTTGAATTTGGCTCTCTATTGTATTATGTTTTTCTCTTGGAGGGAACTGTTACTGCGGGCTCATGGCCTTTGGTTCCTTCTTCCTCGCATAAAAAAAAAAAGCACACACAATTGTTTCATATCCAAATAACGCAGCAGCTCACCGGAATGGACAAATATTTTTTTAAGGTACTAATCGAATTTTATGACATTTTCGCTGAGAAACATTTGCGGTCATACAGCAATTTGTATAGACACAGTTAAACACTCCTCCACAATCTCTCTCCTCCCTTCCTTGTATGGACATACGGTTGCATGTGTGTGTGTGTGTGTGTGTGTGTGTGTGTGTGTGTGTGTGTGTGTGTGTGTGTGTGTGTGTGTGTGTGTGTGTGTGTGTGCCGTCACCAGACAACAATATTAAACGGAAGTGTTGTCATGCTGTGACTTGGAAAGGTTAGAAGCTTCGCAGAGTCAACATGAACGGCAGGGATGAACGGATGCTGCTGCGAGGTGATATTATCATCTTTCATGAATGAGGCCCCTCAGAACGATCCATTGCACGTGAGCTTGGAGTATCCCCTTAGAAAAAATTAGTCCATTCCAGTGTGCCATAGTGTTAATTGGATGTGACACGGTTGTGTGTTGGTGGAGTCAATTTAATACATAATGATGCAGTGACGATTCACCTGATGCTTATTAATTTTCATTCACAGTTGCCTCATGCCACAATGATTCCGATACTACATCAAAAAATTATTCATTCAATGATTTATCCTTTCCCGAAAGCTGTTTATTTACATACTCAGTCATGTGTCGACATCTGCAGCAAAACATCGGACTGTTTCGAACCACCTGAAAGATTCATTATGCAATAAAGGCATTGTATTAGTTTTCATTATTACCTACATCACATGCCTTATCAGTAACACTGTTCTACTGTATTCTCTTAAGGATATCTATTTAGTTAGATCTGACATACAACTAGAGACTGCTGTAGACTAGGTCGGTGCTAGTTTAAGTGTTGGGACCGTGTACACAGTAATGAGGACTTTTATGCATGATCGTGAAGAGAGCGGACGTGTGTGCCGAACTCTCCTCTAGCTTTTTAGGGCTACCCGACCACCTTTCTGGTGACGTCTAGGCTTAGTTAGTTTCTCATTTTCTTCCCTTCCCTGATACCTTGGTACAGTAGGTGTCTGTACCTTAACACTGAGAGTGCCGTTCCATACTTACCTCTGGAGTGTTCCCCCCACTGATCGCTCTGGGGTGTGAACTACACAGGTGCGGCCTACCTAGAGTAGTTTATTTTTTTCTTTATGTGTGTGTCCGACTCTGGGCAAAGGCTTCAGGGCCTATTTCTCGGGGGCAATGGCCTATCCCAAGGCCCAGTAGTCCTCCAACATCTGTACATGTCACCAAATCGGCGCTAACACCCACCGTCCATATTGAATACATGCTAGGGATGTCTCATACAGGACTGGTGTATTGGTATTAGCGGGGGTATTTTCACATGTCGGCGGGTCTTCTGGTAGATCAGTAAAGTCTGCTTTTATGAAATTCAAATCCTTAAACTGTTCCCTGCCCCATCCGGGATTCGAACCAGGGTCCATTAGGACTGCAGGCCGCGTCTTTACCGACTCAGCCACAACAATCTCAGACCTGCGGGTTTTACCCTGGTTGCTTTGCCCTTTGCTCGTTTTTCTCCTTCTTCCCACCTCCCCGTAAGGAGGAAATGATTGCTATGGCGGACGCCCCTGCCACCTCCCCTCCCTTCAAGTTGGGGAGGTGATCCAGGCGAACCCCTGACTGCCTCACAGACATACCAGCCCCAGACTCTTACACCATGCGTCGTACGTCATGCTTCATGCAGTTCGTCCCACTACTCTGGCCAGTCTGAATCCTTTCATTATTAAGAAGGTGATTGATGACTGTGGTGGTGAGGTGGAACAGGCGAAAAAAAAAATTTGCGAATGGAGACCTCGTAAAGACTCTTAACTCGTCTCACGTAAAGGACTTGTTAAAGCTGCGGAAGTTTCATTGCTATGATGTCGAGCCGAAGATCCTGGTTTCCAAGAATTCTTGCAAGAGAGTTTGCACTTGCAGGGCTCTCATGGTTATGGAAGATGAGATCGTACATGAGCTTGCTCAGCAGGATGTCATAGGTGCCCAATATAATATTAGATTTTCCGAGGGCAAGAGGACAAAGACCGCTACTGTTATTCTGACATTTGGCAAAGTGACTCTACCAGCCCAAGTCAAGGTTGGGTACGAAATTGTTAACGTCAGGCCTTACATCCCTAACCCACTTTGTCATTTACAATATCAGTTATACGGACATGATAATATGACTTGTCGGGCTTCCCAATCAGTTTGTGGCAAATGTGCAGCACTGGGTCATGATGCTGAACACTGCACATCAGGGACTGTACATTGTTTTCACTGCAAGGGTACTCACTCCACCTCCTCGAGGGTTTGTCCCAAGTGGAAAGAGGAGAAAGAGGTCTGCAAAATGGTGACTGACGGCGCCTCCTACTACGAACCTAAGAAAAACGTGAAGGAGTTGCATGCACCTCCCACACCAAATAGGTCCGATGCGGATGCCCAGTCCTGTGATGTGCTCTGTTGAGACACAGTGACCCTGTCCCTGTTCCTCATGCCAATCACTCTACCTCTTCAACCCAGCTCCTGTCTGCTCATACTCTCTATCTGACATCCCTACAACTACTTCATACTCACAGGCGGCTGCTGCTGTCTCTCAGTCAGTTAAGCCTAAACCAAGGCCCGACAAGTCAAACAAGATGAATTTGATCACCCCAACCAAGCAGGAACGTCCTTGTATTCTTCTGACTCCTGCTCCAGTGAGGGACAGAAAAGTAAGCTCTTCTTCGTGGGAGTCCGGGGTCCTCATTATTGTTGATACAATGGAGGTTTCTCTCAGCAAGCACCGGGATAGCTCCCCCGGTATTTGCTTGCCTGTTGATGTGCAGCACAAAAATACTGAGCATATTGGCCCCCCTCGTAAATCTTAAACCATTACAGTCACTGTGCTACAGTGGAAATGTAGGACTTTTTGGAATAAATTTCATAATACAGCAATCTTGTCTATACACAGACCAGATGTTATTTGTTTCCAGGGGACGCACTTGGAGGATGAGGATCACCCTGATCCTCCATAGTACAACACTACCACTCATACAGAAGATATGTTGGTCACAGAGTTGCCATATACACACACAAATCACACCCACAAATGGAAGTGGTTCTAAATTCTACTCTGGAAGCTGTCAACCACTATCGGTGGGGTAGCTTGAGGATCGATCGCCGTGGGGAGCAAGTAGCCGACCGAATATTACAGTTCAAACTCTGTTTTCTGAAAGATGGTAGAGCGAATTTAGAAGGAATTTGAGTGTAAAGTGGAGGGAATTTAAGAAAATGTTCTGGAAAGAGGTAAAGAAAGTTAGACGGGGTGTGAAAGAAGTTAGTCGGGGAGTGAAAGATAAAAATGGTAGATTGCTAGTGGAGAAGGGAGAAAAAGTGAAATGGAGAGAATGCTTTAAGGAATTGTTGAACATAGAGAATGAAACTAATGTGAGTATACGTGGCCGGAAAATGGCTGGAAGACGGAGGGATGTGAGAAGAGAGGAAGAAATCAGTAGGATAGAAGTTATGGAATCAATGAAGAAAGTCAAAATGGGGAAAGCCCCAGGAATTGATGGAGTGTGTGGTGATATGCTGAAGCATGGCGGAGAGATAGTAGTAGAATGGATGTGGAAGATGTGCAGATTGGCCTGGGAGTAAGGTAGAGTCCCGAAAGATTGGAAGTTAGGTATAATTATTCCCCTGTACAAAGAAAAAAAGGAAAAAGAAGTATGTGGTAATCATAGGGGCATTTGCCTTCTTAGCGTAATAGGAAAAGTGTATGGTAAGATACTTATTGATAGAGTTAAAGAAATAACAGAGGAATTATTGGAGAAGAACAGGGAGGTTTAAGGAAGGGAAGAGGTTGTGTAGATCAGATATTCATTCTTTGATTTTTAATAGAAAAGTTTCTAGAGAAGGGAAAGAAGTTGTATGTGGCTTTCATGGATTTGGAGAAAGCATATGACACGGTGGATAGACAAGGATTGTGGAAAGTGTTAAGAATATATGGAGTAGATGGGAAGTTGTTGAATGCTGTGAAGAGTATGTACGATGGTGCGAAGGCTGCAGTACGTGTGGATGGTGAACTAAGTGAATTTTTCTCTTTGAAGGTTGAGTTGAAACAGGGGCGTGTCATGTCTCCATGGTTGTTCAATCTGTACATGGATGGGGTTATAAAAGAGATACAAGGTAGGGCAGTGGATGTTGGAGTGGCCCTGGTGAGAGAGGACAGTGTTTGGAAACTCCCTGTACTGTTGTTTGCAGATGATACTGTTGTTGAGTGAAGACGAAAGGGAGCTGCAAGGCTTGGTGGATGAGTTTGGGAGAGTGTGTAAGAAACGGAATCGAAAGGTGAATGTAAGGAAGAGTAAAGTATTATGGTCTTCGAGAGAAGTGAAGTCAGTGAATGTAGTGAGGTTGGATAAGGAAATGGAAAATGTGAGTGCGTTTAAGTACTTGGGTAGTGTAATGAGTAAGGATGGAAGTTTAGAGGGTGAAGTGCTTGAAAGGGTACAACAAGGAAGAAAGGTTGCTGGTTCCTTGAAAGCACTGATAAGAAACAGGGAAGTGAGCATGGAAGTGTGAAAAAGTTACATGACAGTACTGTGATACCAACTCTAACGTATGGAAGTGAAGCTTGGACCTTGTTGGAGGGACACAAGTCAAGAATGAGAGCAGTGGAAATGAGTTATCTGAGAGGAGCATGGGAGTCACATGGAGAGACACTGACAAATGAGGAAGTGAAGGAGCGTTGTAGCGTGGATGTGGACGTGACAGGAAGCGTTAGGAGAAACACACTGGGGTGGTTTGGCTATGTGGAGAGGATGGAGAGTGAGAGACTGACGAGGAGAATATATGTGAGTGAGGTGGAGGGGGGGAGAGGGAGGCCAAGGATGAGATGGAGTAGAGAGATATATGAGAGAAGGGAGTGTGACCTGGGAGCAGGACAGTGAAATAGCGGGGAACAGGGCGACATGGAAGCGATTGTTTGTAGCCACCCCGTACGGGATTGGGGCGTCTGGAAATAGAATGATTATTATTAATCTGTGCAGTGACGCCATCGTCCCTGTGACTGATACGTTCCGCTGCTTAACACTATCATTTTACTGTTCCCAGGGAGAGAACGACGTCGGAGTGAAGATGGTCATTACTGAATACTCTATGACATGTGGAAACGTGGTGGAAGTAGAGAAACACAGACTGGTTAGGAATATTTCTGTTGTCGCCAGCTTTACGACACTTTTGTTCACAGAGATAATAACAGAACGTCAGGACATCATTGTTTCTCTATATCCAACATACTTCCACAATAGTCTCCGCTAAAGGTGATTCCAAACGTATTTTACTGTGTGAGTCTCATCCCATCTCCTGTTCACCTTTATGCATGTATAATCCACGTTATGGAATGGAATAACAGGTAATAACCTATCCATCTTGAGCAGCTATGCACAGGCCTTCCATGAGCAAGAGTCGTCGTACCCTTGGCAGGACCCAGTGTTATAAACATTGCCAAAGAGATAAGTGTTGCTTTCGTATTTGTGTGTGCTATGTTTGTGTGTTCGTATATGTGTTTACTATCCACTGTTACCAGAACAAAACTTCGGTGGGCCAGCTTGGTAAGGGAGCTAATTTTTTTTTTTTTTTTTTTTTTTTTTTTTTTTTTTTTTTTTTTAGCAACTGTACATGGAAAGCACAGTGAGGTTGGATAATGAGGAAATGGAGTATGTGAGCGCATTTAAGAACCTGGGTAGTGTGATTGGTAAGGATGGAAGTTTGGCAAATGAAGTGCCTGAAAGGATACTAAAAGGAAAAAAGATTGCTGGTTCTTTGAAGGCAATGTTAAGAATTAGGGAGGTGAGCATCCAAGTAAAAAAGTCGGTGCATGACAGCATAGTGATACCAACTCTAACGTATGGAAGTGAAGCTTGGACCTTGTTGGAAGGACACAAGTCAAGAGTGCGAGCAGTGGAAATAAGTTATTTGAGAGGAGCCTGTGGAGCTACATAGAGACAGACTGACAAATGAGGAAGTGAAGGAGCATTGGGGTGTGGATGTGAAATTGATAGAAAGCATTAGGAGTAAATACACTGAGGTGGTTTGGCAATGTGGAGAGGATGGAGAGCGAGAGACTAACGACGAGAATGTGCGTGATTTCGGTGAAGGGGGGAGGGGGAGGCTGAGGATGAGGTGGAGGGATGGAGTAGAGAGATATATAGGAGAGGGGGTGTGAGCTGGGGGGAGGGCAGCGAAATGGCGGAGGACAGGGCGACATGGAAGCAATTTGTATATGGCCACCCCTTCCGGGATTAAGAAGTCTGGCAATAGACAGATGGATAGATTAAATCTTATTTTTCTTTTCTTCTCTTGCTGAGCAGTGGAAATTTCAGTTTTTCTTCAATAGGCTGTTTCTCAAACTTGGTAGCATTTTAGTCGCCATTCCTTAAATGCTTCTGTAAATGAGATAACCGTATCACTGCTGCATGTTCTAATTTCGTCTTATCATGGACACAAATATTCCTCTCTCGACATTTGCTCATATAAGTAGCTGAAAGCCACTCTGATATTAGTCATCAATTTATGTATATGCCCCGCCAAATATTTTATTAATATGCTCCTCTGGCGAAAGATTATCCTGTATGTTTAGTTCTTGATCTTTTCCTTCCTTTGCCTTGCTGCTCTGTTCCTATATTATACTTATAGCTAGGTCTTTTGCAACTTATTCCCATTTCTAGGATATGCCATTTTTTGTTTAATTAAACGCCATATGTCAAGACTGGCTTTTACCTAAATCATTTTGTAACTCCTCACAACTTACACCATTCTGGATTCGCTTCACAATTTTTACATCATCTGCAAAAATATTCATGTAACTGCTGAAGCCTTTTGCCATATCATTTACATGTATCATAAACACTGAAGGAGTCAAAACTGAGCCTTGCAGTACTCCACTAGTCACAATCTTCCAATGAGAGTACTTGTCAATTATAACTGTTCTCATTTGTCTTCTCTTTAAGAAATTGTCCATCCATTTTAACAGTTTCTCATTCGCCCCTCCAATAGTCTTAAATTTTCATGTCAGTCTTTTCTGTGGCACCCTATCAGACGCCTTCTTCAAATCCAGGCAGACAGCCTACCCAGCCCTCTCTTTTTGTGTGTGATATCCACCACCCAGATGTAAAAACTTAGCAGGTTTGAGACACATGATAAGCAGTTTCTGTTGTACTCAAATTTTGCCCTTTCCTCACCGACTCTCAATTTCTTCTTGAACTCAACATTTTCTCTCTTCAATTTTTCCATTTCTTCATAATTTTGCAGTATTGTCATTTTCTAGTAGACAACAAACTAGCATCACCTTTCTCAACTTTGTCCGTTTCCCTCTCACCCGTACCTTCTTTCAGCCGGGTCTCACGTACATCAGTTTGCATAAATAACAAACACATTTTCAGTGTTCTTCTCTCCTCTAAACCCTTCAAATCCTTCTAGTTTGTCAGAAATTTCTACGCTCACAGTTTTTCTATCAGATATTTTCCCGCCGTTCGGGTTTGTTTACATCTCACGGACCCCATATTGTTACCTTGACTTCAGCTTCCATATTTGAACACCCGTGGCTCATTCTCTGGCCTTGTGAGTCTTTTGTAGATGTTTAGTTAGGTTCAGCTAATTTCCTTTTTAGGCCTATTATCTGTCTGTTTGGTTTATCGATGTTAGGGTCTTTGCGTAGGATTATATTGTGTTTCTGAACACATTCTTGCATTTTATATTATTATACTTGTTCACGTATATAAATATTCATGTATATGTAAAGTACTTACTGGTATAGGTCATGATAAAACATTAGACAGACTACTTGTATACTTAAAATAAGAAAATAAAGCCATAAAACTAAAAAACATATTAAAAATAAACAGGAAAATTACTGGAAAAATGGCTTAATGCTCATGACCCTAGGCATTTGCACGACAGCCAAAAACAAAAATTATGGTCTTAGTTTTACGGTTCAGACTAATCAGCATTATTAAAATCACAACACAGGATAGCACGAAACTCAATCTCCACACAACAAAAGTAGCTAATCAGGAACCTGGAGGAGTTGTCTCAGTGGACGTCTGCTCCGTATGCTGTCGTCTGTGTGTGTGTGTGTGAGGGGGTTAAGATACGTGTTGTGCGTTCGATGATGTGGGTGCACTGAAGGTCTAAATACAAGCTTCTATAATATAAGCAGTAATAAGAAGCAAAAAATAAGCATGTACCACTGTCACATACCCAGTGGAGTTACAGTCAGAAGATATGGGACTATTTTAGAGTGCAAACGTCCTTTTTCAATGCTTTAGGCTACTTCCACCGCCAGACTTTACTGTTTAGCTATTAGAAGGCTTTATTTAACCCATACAGTTCGATGTAGAAAGATTTGATAAAGGAAAAAAAATGGTTCTGAAGGCACAGTCGTTGCATAAAATAATAATAATCTTGAATCTTTAGCAGCTGTGAAAAAGTAAATATTGGTGATAATGTGCGGCCTTGTATTCTCTTTTGCCGTCTACGAAGTAATGATGTTTTTATTCATGTAAGGGAGATCTGTTGGCCTTGAAGGGATAGACGGTACTTTTAAATAAACCTTTCATTACCAGGGCGCCTCTTAATCCAAATATATTCCTCGCAAAGAAAATAAACTACAAAGACCCATCATGACATTTTCGAACGTCAAATAAAAGGAACATCTTGAATCGTTGCCAATTACGGTACTTAATGTGTGGATGTCAGTGGTTATGCGATTTTTAAATAATTGTTGATTTCTCTCTACGGTTATTTTTTCATACAGTATTTCTCAAGCTAAAGGAACTAGACACAGCCTTCATTATCCCCTCCATTATAAGAAACGTACCTCAAATTGCATCAAATCGTCTGTTCTGTAGTTAAAAGAAAGTAAACACAACATTCACATAGCATTACGGGTGACAAAAACAGTTCGAGTCCTTTCGGCATCGCAAGCGAATGCGTAGGTATCGGTATGTGTGTTGCCGTGCGATGGGACTCTCACGAACGCTATAAAATCACACAAATTAGGAACAAGACAACATAAACTGACATCAAATTAGAAGAGGAGGAAGAAGCGGCATAAGTCTTGTCCTTTTACCGGCAGTGGATGTGTGGATATCAGTGGCGGTGTCTGTGGGTGTTGGGGTGCTCTTCTACCACATCATCTATCACATCCAAGACGTTCTCATCGCCTCCAGCCTCCTCTCCTTCAGTTCCTTCACCAGCGTGGTAGGCTCCTTCCTCACACAGCCAGTAAAGCAGTTTCCATGGCTATCCACTGGCAAGGTAAGATTCAGGTTCCATATTGTCAAACTTGCTTGAACCTAACCCCCTCGTGATCGCATTTTTCTCTTTACGTGTTCCTGCTGTTGCCAGACGGTATTATTTCGCTAGGTGTGAGTCGCAGGGGGCTGAGTGAAAATACTATGATCAGCTGCGGCAACTAATATTTCAGGCAACGCTAGATGGCTGTCTTTAAGTGATTGTGGGGAACAGGAGCCGAGGACGGAGTTATTCCTGATAAACACGGACCCTGGAAGAATTATACCCACATACTGACACTGTAATAAATTAGTATAAATCTTCCATTTTGGCAACTGACAGAACTGTGAATGATGACATACGCTGAGTTCATTCATTATGCTTCTGCTGCAGCTGATGGGCCTTTTTTTTTTATGTTGATTGGGAACTTGAATAACAGATTAGGTCACAGTCTTCCTCCCTTTTTCAGTTTAACATAGACACAAAACAAACACGTGATAAGTGCTTGCTCTCCCTTTCTCCCTTCATCCATTGTCATATTCTGTCGACAACCCACCAAGCCTTGGAGTGTTAATTTTTCTTTTTTTATGCTAGGAAGAAGGAACCAAAGGCCAGGAGCCAGCAAACCGTTCCTCCCAAGAAAAAAAGCAAAAACAACACAAAAGAGAGCCAAATTCAAGATCCGTTCATTTCGAGATGTCTGGACACACTGCGTTTGAAAGACTGGAGATCATAGGAAGCAGGAAATACAGACAGAGGGAGACAGTTCCAAAGTTGACCTGTTGCATAAATGAAGGACTGGGAGTAACGGTTAACTCTCGCATTAGAGGGTTGGACAGAAAAGGGATGAGAGTTTGTTGCTGGACGGGTGCTACGTGCCCGTCGAAGAGATGGAGGGATGCAAGCAGACAGTTCAGAGGAGCAGTGACCATTGAAGCAGCGGTAGAAAAGAGCTAAAATATTGCTGGTTACATTAGGCCTCTTATATTTAGGACAACTCTATCATTCTATTTCAACTATTGCCAGGCACTGTTGTACAATGTCATTATACTAATAGTCAGTTTTATGAGCCTGCGTGTTAATATGTAATAAGATGAATAAATTTTTTAGTGAAAGATGCTACGGCCGCGGTTCTCAACCCGAGGGCGCACCCGCAAAGGAAGCGTGATCATTCTCCAAGGGAGGAGTGAGGACCCAGAAGAAAATATAGCAAAAAAACAAGTGTGTGTGTGTGTGTGTGTGTGTGTGTGTGTGTGTGTGTGTGTGTGTCAACTAACCGTGAATTACTATTTACTCTCCGTATTTGGACTACGCTGCAACCTTGGAAGGGCAGTTTTGTTAATACCAGTGTGATGAGATAGCTTCGTCTTCTCTCTCTCTCTCTCTCTCTCTCTCTCTCTCTCTCTCTCTCTCTCTCTCTCTCTCTCTCTCTCTCTCTCTCTCTCTCACCTGACTCTCTCTCATTGCTTTCTGGTCTGGCCGTCTAGAAAGAAAGGTAAAGATCCCAAGAAGCCAGCTCCTCTATAGCTCAACTTCTGCACATCAGTAATTGTTTTCTGATTCTAATTCATTGGCTCCCAGAGTTCCTGTGCGAGGGATTTTGTCGGAAGGGTGCTGGGCGTACCACCCTCCGCCTGTCGGCTCATAGTCGCGAAGCTCATAGGTCCCTACCCCAGGTTTCCCTTCTTTATTAAGTTTTGAAAATGCCCAGTTCCGTCCTATATTGAGGACACTGGGCGCTAATGGGCTAATCAGCACACAGGTTTGCCTCTATTCTAATATACTACAGTATAGCACTAGCCGTGTGTGTGTGTGTGTGTGTGTGTGTGTGTTTGGGGCAGCCGATACTACACATTCAAATCGCACCAAAATTGGCACAAAAATCGCAAAAAATTCGCTGATATGAAAAAACTTGGTCCCATCACGATTGAAAAACTTTGACTATATTTAATGAGCGATCACATTTTGACCAAAAAACATCACTCCCGGCGCCCGGCATAGGATCTCTGTAGAGTTTTTTGCCCACAGCTACAACTAAAATATAGCAGTAGCCGTGTGTGTGTGTGTATTTCGGACTTGCGTTCGGACAACTTGGGTTCCATTCCCGAAGCTGTAAATAACACGATCAGTTGGTTAGCTGCAAAAAATCCAAGTGACAACGTTACACTAGAACAGCACATAAACGTGGCTCTGAGTACATGAAATGATCCCAATGCTTGCGCGAAGCGCGAGGAAACGAGTGAGAAGCACGAGAAAGCGAGCACGCGGCGTGAGAGCCCTCTGCAGGAGCAAGTGCAAGGGGCCAGAAGGCCCCACGAGCACTTGTTAGTTGCTTTTTTTTTTTTTTTTTTAATAACAGAACAGAAGAAGGAAAAACAAACGAATTAAAAAAAGTAATCCATACACCAGATTACTGATGTACTCTGTTCATAAAATATCTGTAACAGTTAAACTTGAACAGCTGTTGATTGAAGCTTGGAGGGAAACGACTCTGGGGAAGCGAGTTCCAAAGAGATGCAGTATGAGGAATGAAAGAATGCTGATAGGCAGACGTTCTGCAATATGGCTAAGTGACATTCCAGTCATGAGCGCTACCAGATGCCCGTGTAGCACGAGGGAAGGCATGGAGAGGTGGCAGCATGGACGCAATTTCGTCTGAGCATTTGCCATAAAAAAATCTGTAAAATAATGCAAGGGAGGCAACATTCCTTCTTACTTGTAGGGGACGTAGTTTATTTGTAATGGCAGGGTTGTTAATAATTCTAACAGCCTTGTTCTGAGTTTTGTCTAGTTGTTTTAATGCAACCTCTCCACATCCATTCCACAAGGGTGAGCAATATTCAAGCTGAGAGCGCACATGACTTTTATAAATTATAGCTAACTGCTCGTCAGTGAAGAAGTTACGGACTCTGAACATTAATCCAAGTTTCTCTGAGGCAGTTTTAGCAAGTGATCTGACATGAGAGGTCCAGCTGAGGGCATTGTTTAGTGAGACGCCGAGAATTTCAATACTTCTGGAGATGGGAATATTAGTAGTACTGAAGGTAATATACGAATCTGGCAATATATGTCTATCAGTAAATTGTATATATTTAGTTTTACTAGCATTAAATGAGACAAGGTTGTTTTGTCCCCATTCATTGATCGTGGATAGGTCTTGATTTATGGAGATGGCTGTACTGAGTTGAGAGGTAGAGATATTAGACTTTGTAAATGGGTGTCTGAGTGTGAATGACCTATGTAGTGTTGGGTCATCTGCATATGAGTGGATGGGATTGTGGGTGACAGATAAGAGATCATTAATATGAACCAGGAACAGGGTTGGCGCCAGAACTGATCCCTGCGGCACGCCGGCGTTAACTGAGTGGAAATTGGAATATACATCATCTACTTTTACTCTTATTTTTCTGTCACTGAGATATGAGGAAATCAAAGAAACAAAAGACGTTAGTCCATAGCAAGGGAGCTTGGACAGCAGGGAATGGTGCCATACTCTGTCGAAAGCTTTAGAAATATCAAGGGCTACTGCATGAGTTTCTCCATGTAGGTCAATTGATTGATGGATGGTATGAGTTAGGAGATTGAGTATGTTAATTGTGGATCTTTCGTGGCAAAAACCATATTGTCTATTTAATTAACTATCTGAAACTTACCGTATAGCTCGAACCCCACATATCCAATATATATATATATATATATATATATATATATATATATATATATATATATATATATATATATATATATATATATATATATATATATATATATATATATATCTGTGCGTTATGTTTAATTACATGTACAAAAAAATAACTAGGACTACTTCAGTAATTGCAAAGAGCGCTAATTGTTTCGCTTTTCTTAAGCAGGAAACTGGACAGTCACAAGGTATTACAAAGATATATGTGACATCTTCGATTAATGTTTATGTCTGTGGAATGTACAGTAGCTTATGACCATTTGGTATTTTGATCATATGGTAGTCTTCATGACCACGAACACGAAATTTTGTTTATTACTGCAACAATGTGATAATATTACATGGTGATGCTGGTAGCCATGGGTCTTGTTTACGATTATGTAACCGTGTGTATGACCTTCTCTACATGGTGGTCTCCACGACCACGACAGTGTGCTAACGTCTGTGACCATATGATGGTGCTTAGGCCCAGCAGTGGTGTTTATGGCCATACGGTGGTGTTTGTGACCCTCAGCATTGGATGACGTTTATGAATATGTGAATGTGCAGGTGTGTATGACCATGTTGTGGAATGAACAGCTATTATGTGGTGTTTATAATCATGGAATGGTGTTACAGGAATGTGGAGGAGTTATAATCTTAGGGTGGAGTTTATGACCATTTGGTTGTGCTTATGACCACATAATGATGTTTACTGCCACGTGATGATGCTTATGACCCCTGATCCTGTGTTGTTGTTAATACTTTGCGGTTGTGTTTATAGCCATGTGTGGTGTTGATGGCTATGCTGCGAGTTTTAAGAACAAATGGTGCTGTTTATGACTCGTGGAGTTTATCACCATATGGTTGTTTTAAAGACCATGGTCATGTAATGCATTTTATGACCAAATGATGGTTATGGCAATTAACATGTCTTGGTGTTCATGACCATGTGGCTGAGTTTATTATGGTTGTGTTTAATGCCCTTTTTTATTATTATTATCCGACAATGTGTGGATCCATGTCATGGGTATGTGTCTGAGGCGAAATTTTCTGCCTTGGTCACTGTCAGAATCTAATTCAGAAATAAGAGTGAATGCTGAGGAGCTTTGTGCAGTGTCCTTGCAGGCATGCGGCATTGCAGTCAAGATCGGTAGCAAAGATCCAGTGTAAAGAATATTACTAAATGTGTTGTGTACTGGTGTGCTGCCTATGCATCTCCTTGAACCCTGAAGCTTGCAGTTTAGCAGAATTATATTTAACTTTCCTATTCAACTGAGGAAAAATTGTTGATTATATGATGTAACTGGGGGAGGGGGGGTGGAGAAATTGCCAACCGCGAAAAGGGGCGCGACTCTAGAAAGGTTGAGAGCCACTGTGTTAGAATCTCCTCAGCCAAAGATAATACATGACATTCTGTAGTCGATCCACTAGAGTGATGTGTTTTCATATGACGGAGCTTGGCCATTCCCACAACCTAAATGCTACGTCGTGGTTCCATGAAACTATGAGCCCTTGTTATGAGGAAGGAATGAGTCTTCGTAGTTACTGGTCAGCTCAACCCCCTATTACTGGCGTATCTACTGAGCTGAGAGGGATTAGGATTCTTTATCAGGTTAGAGTCAACACGTTATACATAAAGTGCTCTGCCTTCCCCACAGGTGTTCCTCGGGGTATGGTTCCTGTACGCCTTTCTAGTGACGACGTACTACAAGACCTCCCTCACCAGCACCCTGGCTGTGCCCTTCGCCTCTCCCACCATTGACACCCTGGATCAGCTTCTTCTCTCTGGTTTCACATACGGGATTAATGCCAAAAAGGTATCTGTGCACATTCCGTACGACGCAACCTAACACTTCAGATGATGAATATTTACTTGCATCTATTAAGTTTTCAGAGATTTTCATGCAAACCTGATATCTGCCAGGCTTGGGGAAATTAGTCCAGTTTTATGGGTTCTTTTCCCTGTTGTGTTTTAATGTGTAGTCTCTCTGCCATGTAGGGTCTCTGCGAGGTTAATTTAGTTGGAGTTGAACAATGACAGACAGACAGACAGACACACACACACACACACACACACACACACACACACACACACCGCAGGAACTAAGGTTGTAAAACACCTCCAACGACGTCTTGATAGTTATTAAAATCAGGGAACGTCCTACTGCCCCGGTGTCTAGTTTCTCCCTAAATGTTACTACGTGGCCGGGAGTGAGCCAAGGGTGTTCACGCGCAGCAGGTGTCTGGCACGTTACGCTGAGTTAATAAATACTTCGATCTAAACACCACCGGAAGTTTCTCAGGACTAAGTAGCACATTGGCAATTGGAACTATCACAGCACTACGATGCACATTCAAAACAAGAACTTAATCAGCACTACGCAGCACATTAGCAGTAGGAACTGTCTCAACAACCGTATCACACAATACCTCTACATCCAGGCATATATACATCACCATACAAAATACAAATGTAAGTTAACAGATACTCTCGGTTATTTATGAATGCAATTTGTAAACGTTGCAGTTGTCATCCGTAGTCTGTATTCGCCTCTGCTTATGAACCCATAGCTTTTATTCCAGTATTTCCAGACATTTCGAAATCAAAGGATCTTGATTAGTTTCTGATGTCCTGTTAGTCTTGGACAGAACAACTTTGCATAACTGAAGCCTTTGGTTCTTTCTTTTTTTCATTAGAAAATCTGGACAAGGTCTGATTCAAGACAAAACTAATTTAACCTTACTACAGTTTCAAAATCGTACCATACTTTAAGACACCAACATGTTTGAATGCGTCAGCCTTGGTCACCTAACGGTGGTTCTCCACCCTGCTCGATCTCAGGCAACCTCCCTATTCAGCAGGCCCTTATCTCTCTGACCGTGTCCAAGGTCTTTTTCGGTCTGCCTATCGCAGCCCTACCCCCGACGTTCATACTTTTCACCTTCCACACCCAATTGTCATCCTTCATCCTCTGAACATGCCAAAATCATCTCATTCTATCCACTCCACATCATAACACCAAAACATTCCAGTCCCATCCTTCCTCTAAACGCTGCAATTGTAATCTTAGCCCGCCCCCCCCCCTCCCAGGCCTCGCATTCAAGGATGCACTATACATCCATCCAATCATTGTCATTTCTGTACATCTGAGCCTATGAATATCCTCTTCCATTACTGCCTAAATCTAACTACCATACAGCATTACACTTCTAACACATGCTGCATACAAAGATCTCTTAGCATAGAGGGTGCAGCTTTAGAAGAGGTAATGGCTCCCTGATCTTTGTCCAACTACCCCTTAACCTAGCCACAGAACCCTATCTCCAGCACATAACAAGTCCCCTCAAATAAAAACAAAACTCTTACTCTCAAGAGACTCTTCGGCAAGATCAATCTTTTCATGCCCGACAATCTCTCCATGCTCTCCCCAACAAACCGTACACATGAAATCAGCATTATTTTGAAGTCTGCCTTTAATACCACTGCATCTCTTATGCACTCACGTATCACAAACACAGCACAAGATGGAGTTACTTCCCACGTACTTGTGGCACTGCACATAGCCACACTCCCTCAACTTTGACAATACCATCACCAGCCCTAGATATCATCACTTTTGTTTTATCCGCATTTACCTCAGTCCCTTGTGTCCCATTCCGTCTCTTCATTTCTTAAATCTTTCCTTCACCTCTTTTTCATTCGCTGCAATCAGCGCTAAGTCATTGGCATACATCTCCTATGGGAGTCCAATTCTGAAGTCACGTGAGAGAGCTTCAAACACCGTAATGCACGAAAAGGTGCTCAAGACTGACCCCTGAAAAACTCATCACTCAAATTTCCATTCGCTCTCACCTGGATGTCAGCACCCACATACTTAACCATAACAAACTCTAACTAGCCACTTCTCGATCCCAAGCTTTCTCATTGCCCACTTCACCACCTCCCTAGGGACTCTGTCAAATGTCTTCTCCAAATCAACGAAAGCTGACGAACAATGAATATGGTGAATGTGGCATCAGTGATCCCTTTGGCTGTCGTAATTCCAAACTGCATCTCATCAGTATTTTCTCTTTCCCATATCATACCTTGTAGGACTCTCTCCACTGCTTTCATTTTCTGGTCCAAAAGTTTTATGCCTCTATAATTTCCTCTTTGCAGGGTATCACCCATCCCTGTATACACATTTATAATGACACTCATCTGTCAGCCATTTGAAACAAAAAACTTATAAATAATCGTATTCATCAAATCAGTAACTAAACCCACTCCTATATCTCTTGAGGTCTACAGCATTTCAACAGTCAACCCAGGAACACCCGCCGCCTTCCCTATCTACATCCTGCCCATTGCCCTGCTCTCAGTATCAGCATCAATCAAAGGCCAAGGGCCAGCCACTGGATCTGCTGACTCCAAACCTTCCCTGTTTCAGTCAAGCTCCTCATTCGCAACCGGTTATAATTATCTCTCCAGGTTCTTAAATATCCTCACTGTCCACCACTACCTTTCCTTCATCATCCTTCACACTCTGCTCACCTATGATAACCCTGCTTCCCCTCTCCATCTGATTTGCCACCTTAAACACCACATACTTCCTTTCAGCACTGTGTTTTCCAGTAAAAGTCTCTTAGACTTAAAATTTACCCTATATACTTCCTTTCCAGCAGCATGCTTTACAGATAAGTATTCCTGTCTGTTAGCATTCCTATTCTATTCCTGAAAAAGTCGTCTTTTCTCACGGCTTCTACACCCTCATCCTACCACCATGTTACCTAATGTCTTGAAGGGACCCTTCTCCATTCACACACAGAATCAGTAACTCTCAAGAGATTGTTTTTGAAAGCTTTGTACTGTTCATTAACACTTCCGTGAATAGTTCTCTCTTCAGCCACCATTCTACACATCTCGCTGAAGGCATCCCTTACCGCTTTGTTTTTCAACGTTCACATTTTCCTCCAGGATGCATAGGTCCTCTTCTTCACCACCTGCTCCAAAAGCACCATGGCACATAGCAGTAATTTGTGTTGCTACACTCTCTCTACGATCCCTTTAACTTTAACATCTCTCACAAACCTCCTATCAGCTCTCTTGACCAGGAAATAGTCAGTCTGGCTACTATTTCCCTCAGAATCATATATACCCAACCTACTCTCTCTTTTTCCAAAGTGCGTGTTGCACACAATCATGTTCATTGCTTCCCAAGATTCGAGTATCCTTTCCCATTTGATATTTCTCGTACCATATCCACATCGCTGTATACCCCTATCATATCACTGAGCTCATCATCTATATGCCCATTTAAATCCCCACCCAAAACTAAAGCCTCATCTTCCCCCATGCCACCAACCACACGTCTCAGGTCATCCCAGAATCTTTTTCAGTATCACCCAAGCCAGCCTGTGGAACATACGGTGATGTAACTGAAATCATTAGTTTACCAATGTATAATTTCACTGCTATTATCCTTTCATTGACTCTCATTACATTCATGACATATTCCTCCGATTTCTCCTCAACCAGCACACGCACACCACCATATTCATCTATACTTTCCCGCAAAATAGTTTATATCTATAATCCCTCCCAGCAATCATTCTGGCTTATTCTCCCCTAAACCCGACCTCCTGCATGTTACAGACATCCACTCGCTTTCTACTCGACGTCTCTACTACGTCTCCCACTGCACCCTACAGCATTTTTCCACATGTAACTGAATTCTGTCCATCTCTGTTCTTAATCTTCAGTATGCTTTACTTTTGTCTCCAGGGTTTCCTATACCAACTGTTCTCCTCTTCCAAGATCCCGCTCTATCAGAGAATGTTCCAACACATGTCCTTCTATACCCCTGAGGATGGCATTCGACTTGCGGCTGAGGGCAAATTTGCCTTCATAAACTTCAAGAGCTACCTCACCCTCGAGATGGTCCTTCACAATAACAACCCCAACAGAAAGACTGATTTATACGTAGCCAAGGAGGAGTTCTTCCCTGGAGGTTATGCATGGGCATTTCCAAAAGTAAGTCAGTTAAGCTCGGTGTTGGTTGGAGGCCATTCTTTGAACTGGCCATGATCCGCGATAGTTATTTAATTATCCTGTTTAATCAATATAAAACTACTTGACTGTGAAGAAACAGACAAGGATAACAATTTAATTAAGTTCAGATCTCTTCATTTCATGCTTAAAATGTGCTGTCATATTTGCACAAATCATGTTGCCACCATGTTACTTAGAGATGCTTTTTTCATTGTCATTTCTCATAATCTGCTCTTACTTCATTGGTTTAGTAGTTATATATTTGTCCAATGCACTCACGCAGCATATCAATGACGAGATTATTTTATACATACATAAAAGTAGCAGCCAAAACCAAAAAAAGGAGTGGGCGTGAGTATTTTAGGGATTTGGTTTTCAGTTCTGTACATTCACTTCCCAGTCTCTGTAACTGTATATATCTGGGGGCTCTACGAACACATTTTTCCCGGTAATAACTGAGGGTTTTTTGTCAGTGTGAGAGGTTATTTCCCTGAGTTGATGAAATCGATATCATATCAGATGTTCTGGCTTTCCCTAGCATGGCAGTACTTCTTTCTCTATCGCCTCTATTGGACATGAGAAATTATGTACTCGAAATAAAGGAGACATGCCCAGTAGTTTAACGGAGTGTGTAATAAATAGTATACTCTTAAACTAGACTGTGTTTATGAAATCCCTGGAGAGATATGTTACTACCAGTTATGTATGCGATAGGGCATATTTGTATATTTTCTGGTCTGGAAGTTTTGCATAACTAAACCTGAATGTTTACAGATCTGCCCTCCACTGTGGAACTTTTGGATTTTTATGAACATAGTGAGTTGCTGTTAATTTAGGCTGTAGGACTTTCCTGTTCATCTACTGGCAGGGTAAAGTTGCTCTCCTGTTCTATATAGAGCAGTGATAGAATATTGGGTCATTAGCCTCTTTACAGCTTATAACTTCCCCCCCACACTAGAAACTTTCGCTGACGGTAGACACATCTGGAACTGACAATACAAATTCCACAATCCTCTCGTGCATGTTGATTATTGCTTGTCATGTTTACCAGCAATTAATTCCCATGCATTGTTATACAAAAAATAAATGTTTTTTGGCTTTTAACAGTGGCTCTAATGTGCCAGAAGAAATATAAAATAAAAAACTAAGCTAAAAAAACAAGATACATGTAACAGCGAACATATTACTAAGAAAGTCAATTTTTTTGCCACGAACGTTATTGTTAATTCGAATATTCCAAAAGTTATGCAAATATTCACGGTGTCTATAGCCAAAAATATTGCTCTCGGTGCCAACATGATTAAAAAGTAATCTTACTAAATTTCTGTAGACGAACAAAGAGAAATTTCGTTTATTTGATATGTTAAAAAAGAAAAGTAAATGAATGAGGGAGGTAAAGTGAGTCAGAGGAAGGGAGTGAGGGAGATGGGGGGAATGGGAGTAATGAGGCATGAATCTAGCTGAGTGGCATGGAAAGTGTGTGTTGGTCCCCAGAACGTTTCAGTTTTTGTTATTAAACTTGGAGAGCAATTATTACTGCCCACCCAATATAAATTTACGTTCTGACCATCAGGCCACAACTGGATGATTGTATTTTATGTCCTGACGGGCAGTGAGGTAGCACAGGACGGTGATGCATTTTTTATTACTTTTGCTACTCTCAGGAAACTTTATCAAGGTTTGGAGATATTTTTCAGGTTCAAGAAGTTAGATGGACAAGTGGCCACCAAGTTCTCCATTGCTGGTTACAAAATGTTCTCCAAAACAAGATTATGAAATATTTTCAGTAAACAGATGCCTTGTTAATTTTAAACCTCAGTCTCCAAAGGAATTTATTTGACGTTTTAATAGGATAGACATTCTAAACTCAAAGGCATAAATATAGACTTCAAATTCCTTTCCAGTGAGTAGGTCTTCTAGGCTGGTACAAACATCTGCTTCACCTGATAAGAGTGTACAGAAAACAATCATCCTTTCTATCCCTTGCATTCTTCACATGGCCTAAAGTTGGAGAGCTGGCAAGGCTGGGGTACCATAGTTCTTCATTGACCCATTTTCCCCCAAAGCATATTTCATTTATTATTGATATCTCCTGATGGTTTTATTCAACTCACGGTAAACATTTTGAACTACTGTAGATGGGGTTAGATACTGTTTTGATTTATTTTTTCATTACTTGGAGGTTACTGTCCTAAATAAACTGGTCTAGTATCAGTAAGAATATACTGCAGTAATAACTTTTTTCTGTGCCTGCCCTCCTCTCTTCCTATTTCTCCCATCTTTCCTGTCACTTCTTATTGCTTTTCTTTCCTTTACAGGTGGCTTTACATTGAGTGACAAGCCAAATGGTTTCCTGTAAGCCAAGAAACCATTTACAACGCTGGGTGGTAACCATATAACCAAACCATACGTGCTTCCTACGTGTGAACAAATGGGTTGGTGGAGGGTTAGTGCCCCTCCCCTTAAAACAAATAACACAAAGTCAAATGGCCACCCCTTAAGGGATTATGGTGTCTGGCAATAGATAGATAGATAGATAGATAGAATAACTTAATCAAGAAATTAACCCATGCCTGGACACATTACCTCCCTTGCAGCATTTTGTATTATAAAAGAGCCTTCAGCCACATCGTAAATTTTAACCAAGGTGCATTGGTACATGACCTCCGAACTTATACCACCATACTATATGTAGATGTAGCAATGATCTGAAGAAAAAGTATATATATATATATATATATATATATATATATATATATATATATATATATATATATATATATATATATATATATATAAAATCTTTCTGAAGGGATGGCCGGTAGATCAGTACCCCTTTTGCAGAATCTTCTAAGAATATTATTGTCCAAAACTGCAACATTACTTTTTCCATGGCCTTGTTTTCTTCTTCAAATACCTTTTTTTTTTTTTTTTTTTCCAAAACTGTGTTGTGATTACTTGTACGCGTCGTGGCTATCCCTCGAGGTCAAGGCAAGGATGATGGTCTTTGTTCCATTGATATATTTATGGACTCTCCGGTGGCTTACGAGTCCAATCTTGGCTTTGAAAGTTCGTTCTCATTCAGAACAGGTAGTTCCAGATGGTAGATCGGGCTTTGGCTGTTGCCTTCTCGCTTTCCGTTTTCTTCTCTTTTCTTCTAATTCTGCACATCTGTTGGCTTCAAAAGTTGCTGTTCCTTCTCGGATGACGGTTCGCTAGAGTTTCCTGTCCTTGGCATTAGTTTCCCAGTTGTTAATGTCAATATAACATTTCTTCATATTGGCTTTTAAGACGTCTTTGAATCTCTTCTTGTCCGCCTCTTTACGTTTATCTTCTACAAGCTGGAAATAGATTTGCTTTGGAAGACATTCGTTTTTCATCCAAACAACATGCCAGCTCCATCGTAGCTGGTTCTTGATCATGAAGGCTTCAATGCTTGTTGCTTTGTTTCATTCAGGACGCTGAAGTTGGTTCTTCCGTCTTCCCAGCTAATTTTGAAGATGTTTTGACGACAGCATTGATGGAATTTTTCAAGTGCCATCAGATGTCGTTGGTATGTTGTCCAGGTTTCTGATGCATAAAAGTGCGTTAGGATCACCACTGCTTTGTACATCAACATTTTGGTGTCTGTTCGGATGTCACCATTATAAAAAAAAAAAAAAAAAAAAAAAAAAAAAATTCTGTCATTCAAAAGCTGTTCCAGTGCGTTTAAGACAATGTTGGAACTCTTCACTGAGGTCAACATTGAAGGAGAGGTGACTTCCAAGGTAAGGAAAATGGTCCACGTTTTCCAGAGTTGTTTCACCAAGTTGGATTGATGTTTCTGTCCGATTTGTCTCAGCTGGTGACGGTTGGTAGATGATCTGAGTTTTCTTGGAGTTGATGGTAAGTCCAAGTCACGTGTATGCGCGGTTGAAGGCAGTCAATATTTGTTACAGATGGCTGTCTGAGAGAGCTCCAGCACAGTTGTCATCTGCGTATTGGAATTCGATGAGGGAACTCGTAACTGTCTTGTTTTTAGACTTGGGACAAGCAAGACTGAAAAATCTGCCACCTGGTCTGTAGACAACTTTGATTCCTGGTTGTAGGTCGTCCTTGATGATGTGGATGATTGTCGCTATGAAGATGGTGGACACTGCTGGGGCAATCATGCATTCCTGCTTTACGCCTGATCTGACATGAAATGGCTCACAGTTGTTACTGCTGACCATGACTGTGGCAAATATGTTGTCATGAAGGAGTTTCAGGATTCTAATGTACTTTTCAGGACATCCATAGGTGGATAGGATATCCCATAGGAGTTCCCTTGATACTTCGTACCAAGTCAAAGGTTTTGGTGAGGCTGATGAATGCCGTGTACAAATACTGAAGTTGTTCATATTTTTCTTGTAGTTGACGCATTGTGAAGATCATGTCAGTTGTTCCGCATGATGGTCTAGAACCGGCTTGTGTCTCCGGGAAGATGTTCTCTGCTAATGGCTTGAGCCGATTGTTCATTATGCGGGTGAGGATCATGCCTGTTGTTGCCAAGAAGAAGAATCCATGATAGTTTCCGCATTCAGATTCATCACCTTTCCTTTTGTAGGTTGTAACGATTGCTGAGTCTCAAAAGTACGATTTCATTTATTCAGATCTTAATGAGAAGTTGATGCAGTTGCTAATGAAGAAGATCACCTTCAATTTTGTAGGCCTCGGCTGGTATACCATCGAGTCCAGCGGACTTGTTGTTTTTCAAGGTTTTGATGGCTTCCTTACTGTCTTCAAGTGTTGGTATTTTGCTTAGGGGGGCGTTGATGGGCTGTTTGGCAATGTTGTTGGTCAAACTCCTGTCAAATGAGACATTTTAACTTTTGCAGATCTTCAAAGTACTTGCTCAGTATAGGATTGATGTCAGCATTGCTCTTCAGGATGGTTGAACCATTGAACCATCTTTGCTTTTGGGAGGGGCTTGACCACGAGTGGAGGAACCAAAAATGGCTTTAGTTGCATTAAAAATGCCTTGAGTGTCATTGGCATCTGTTAGTTGTTAAATTCCCTGAGTTTTCCTCCTCCACCATAGGTTTTCTGGTTTGGGGTGATCTTCTGAACATCGGCCTTCCATGCCTGTTAGTGTTTCCTATTGCTAGCCGCTTGTTGGTAATTTTGTAAGTTGATAAATCCTTTTCTCTTTTCATTGATGAGTTGTTGGAGTTGTCTGTCATTATCTTCGAACCAATCCCGATGTTTTTTCTTCCTGAACTCAACTGTTCCCTTGCAGGAGGTGATAATAGCATTCTTCAATTGGTTTCCAGTGTTCTTCTATGGGTGATGGGATTTGCTGAGGCAGTTGTTCTTGAATATGTTGTTGAAACTTCTGCACATGATTGATGTCCTGAAGGATGTCAACACTGAATTTCTTGATAGTGCTCTGATTTTGATGTTTCCTTTTGGACCGAATCTTCATTCTCATGGTGAAAGAGATGAGACGATGGTCTGTCCAGCACTCATCGAAACCAGTAATAGCTCTTGTTTTCAGTGCATCATGTTGGTACCGAGTTCGCATGATGTTGTAGTCAATGAGATGCCAGTGTTTGGAGCGTGGGTGCTGCCAGGAAACATTGTGCCTGTTTTTCAGGCGAAACAGTGTTTTTGTAAGCACCAGGTTGTGTTTAGCACATTTGGTGAGCAGTTCTTCGTTGGCATTGACCTTGCCAACGCCTTCCTTGCCTATTATTCCAGTCCAAAGCCTATGATCTTTCCCGACTCTGGCACTGAAGTTTTCCAAGAGGATGATCTTGTTGATGGGAACAGATGAAAGGACGTTGTCAAGTTTGGCATAAGAGTTCTCCTTTACTTCGTCTTCATCATCCAGAGTTGGAGCATAGGCGCTGATGATGGTGGCATGTTAGTTCTTGACGAGTTGGATTCGCGGAGCCATGAGACGTTCGTTGACTCCCAGTTGTTGCTTTGTCAGCATCTGAAGCTGTTTCAGATGGCAAAACCTACTCCATGGATCCTTGTTTTTCAGGATCAAGTCCTTTCCAGAAAAAGTTGTGCTGACCATGCTGTTCCTTTAGTTGCCGTCCTCCAGCTCTGCAGGTCTCACTCAGGGCAACGATTTCAAAGTTGAATTTTTGGAGTTCCCGAGCAACAAAGGCAGTTCTTTCTGGTCAGTCAGAGTTTGGGTCGTCCATCAGAGTTCATACATTCTAAGTTCCAAATTCCATAGGTTCATTTCCTATCCTTCTGGATGCGGTCTTCCAGACAGGGTAAGATGAAACAGAATATTTTCAGAGCACCTTTTCTAGCCCCCTCCCAGTCCTAGGTAAGGAGAGTGGATCCTAAATAGGACTGCTCAGTTGTGAATTCTGCTACCGAACAACTTTCCTGTTTCTGTCCAAAAGCTGAGCGACTGAATCAAGTGTTCACCGCTTTCATGTCGGTTCTTGGCTGACAGCTTCCAGCCATCACATAGCCTATTCCCTTCGCCCTTTCCCAATCGCTGAAAGACTTGATGTATTGTGCTGACTCACAGAACGAAAATGCCTGTGTGTGTGTGTTTAATGCAGTAATGGGCTGTTCAACACAATGGCGAGGTGTTCAGGATGTTAGCCAAAGAAACCTTGATGGACTCTGAAAGAACAATAATGGCCCCCAGTCCCGTGCAGCCCTTAAATTGGCAGGGGGTGCTAAGAATCTCACGGTTGCCTCAATTACAATCTAATTCATTTGTTAATGCAAAAAATACAATTAAAATTGGTAACTGGAATGTGAGAACGCTAAATCATGACGGTAAAATCGATGAGTTAGTGAAGGTTTTTCAAAATTACGGACTTGATATTTGTGCTCTGACAGAAACTAGATTAACTGGAGTTGATAAGTTGGATTTGGAGGATGGTATACGTTTATTGATATCTGGCCGACAGGACGGAATGCATTATCAGGGAGTAGGATTGTTGCTGGGTTGTAAGGCAAATAAGGCTTTATGTGAGTGGGGATCCTATAGATGAGCGATTGTTATACATACGGTTTAACTCAAATCATGGCAACATCAGTCTGTTTGTGTGTTATGAAACTACTAATGATGAACTCGAGGAAAGGAAAGACATATTTGATGAAAAGTTGCAAGAAGGAGTAGGAAGGTACCTAGACATGATGTTTTGATCTGCGTTGGAGACTTTAATGCAGTAATGGGCTGTTCAAATGAGGGATTTGAGGCATGTATGGGTAAGATGGGAGTTGGTAGTAGGATGAGTGAAAACGGAGTGAGGTTTGGAAGCTTCTGTCTAGCAAATGACTTAGTCATCAGGGGCACACTCTTTCAGCATTGCAATATACACAAGACAACTTGGGTGTCGCCGTGTGGAAAATATAAAAATCAGATTGATCACATCGCTATCAGTAGGAGGCATAGAAGTTCTCTGCTAGATGTTCATGTTAAACGGGGAGCGGATATTGGTAGTGACCATCAACTCAGCATTGCAAAAATAAGGTTTAAACTTAAAAATCAGAAGAAGGAAAAAATCTGGTGTTGGTAGATACGATATTAATGTTATTTAAGCTTAGAGAGGAGAAGGAGAAGAAAAGGAGGAGATTCAGATTAGAAATGCAGAAATGAGGTTTTTGGTGTTGGAAACTGAATTGGAAGAGGGGGAGAGAAGTGTAGATGAGATGTGGGGGAGGATGTGAACAAAGTTTTGCATGAGACTGCTGAATGTACTGATTGGAAGGAGACATAGATTCAGGAGAAAGAAATGGATATCAGAGGAAACGTGGGATATGATAAAAAAGAGAGGTGAGGCTAAATTGAGGAGTGAGATGCAATGCGCTGATGAACGAGAGATTGAATTAGCAAGAGCTGCGTACTGGAGTTTGAATTCAGAAGTAAGAAGGTTGAAGCTAGGAGAGATGTAAAAGAAGATGTGTGGATGAAAAGGTTGCAGAGACTGAAATCTTAATAAACAAAAATGATGGACAGAGTCAAAGAATAGCATATGAATCGATTAGAGAGAACTGAGTGGTAATGCAGGTAAACGCATGAGGAAATACCAGTTAGAGACAAGGGAAGGAAATTTATTGACCAAAGATGGAGATATTAAAAATAGATTGGAAAGAGCATTTTGAGACAGTTCTATCTGAATAGACCAACACCACCAGAAGAGGATATACCGTCTGTCTTCAGGAAGATTTAAATATAGAAACAGGAGAGTTGAGGCTTGCAGAAGTGGAGAAAGCAGTAAAACAGTTAAAGAATAATAAGGCAAATCAGGGGAGGATTGGTTTATTTCCGGAAATGTCTTAAAGTGGAGGGGGATAGATTAATAATGATCTTGGACCAAGCTTCTATTCAATAAGATATGGTGGTGACGGGGTTAGCATATCCATCAGTTTGGAAGAATGAGTGTAATTGTTAGAAGTTCCGAAGAAGGGAGACCTGAGTGAATGTGTGGTAATTGGAGGGGAATCTCTTTGTCACCGATAGCTTTGAAAGTATTCAGTAGAGTGTTGTTAAATAGGTTGGAGCCGGTGGTTGAGGGTATTCTGAGGGATGAACAGGCTGGTTTTGAAAAGGGACGTGGTTGCAATGATCAATATCTTTATAGTTAGGCATTACAGATGCAGCAAGTTAATGAAATAAGAGTACCGTTAAGTCTTTTGTTTTGTTGATTTTTGAAAAGGCTTTTGATAGTGTTTTCGAGAGAGGAACTATGGGGAAGATCATGGCAGGACATTATGGAATACCAGAAGGAGTTTGTGAGGGTCATTATGAACATGCATGAGGACACATTTTGTAAAAGTGGATGGTTGATGGTTGTCTATTAGAGTGATTCGTTTGAAGTCCAAGTCCAGGAGTAATTCAAGGTGGTGTTCTATCGCCTTTACTATTTATATTGGTCATTGATTACATTATGAAACGCGTTGGAACAGAAAAACCAGGTGCAAAGGTATACTTTGGGGAGAGAACAGTGGAAACTTTGGATTTAGATTATGCAGATGATATAAGTTTTGATTTGTGATGGGCCAGAAGAGATGCAGAGAGTGCTTGGACTGTTTGGTGAGTGCAAGGTGGGGTTTGGTTATCTAATTGTGGAAAAACTGGAAATAATCAATATTGAATATAGGAAAATGCGCAGGAATGTGTAATTGGAGGTATGGTTGTAAAGCAAGTTGATAGGTTTAAATATTTAGGTGTACTTATTTAGCCAAGGATGATTCTTTGAACTTTCGAATTCGGAGGGAAAAGGGTTAAAGAAGGCTAATCAAGGCAAATGGGAGATGCTTAAAAATATTTGGAATAATAACAATTTTTCTGTGCATACAAAAATCAAACTTTATAAGGTAATGGTTAGGAGTATCTTAATTTATGGACACGAGTCTTGGTACAGCACAGTGACTATGGAAAATAAATTCTTGGTGTTTGAAAATAAAGCTATCTATCTATCTATATACCTAGGCTGCTTCCCCCAAGGAAAGGGAGGTAGCCGAGACAGGATGACACACTCTCCATTTACTCATCCATTTAAACACATTCATTCACATCTTAGCCCCAAAGGGGAGAAAATAAAGCACTTAGAAAAATATTAGGAGTTAAGTGGTGGGAAAGGATACCAAATAGTAGAATTAGAGAAATAACGGGAGTGCAGCCGATCGATGAATATGTTAGATTCTCACGATGGAAGTGGCTAGGACATGTGTATAGGAGACAGGGAATGAGTACGAGGGTACACACCCAGGAGTGGGTGGCACACTTGGTAGGAGGAGGTAGAGGAAGGCCAAAAGAGACGTGGGTGAGGAGCAATGAGACGGGAAGCTGGAGATGAGTGTTGGGGAGATCTTGAGGAGTTAGCACAAGATAGGATGTGGTGGTGTGAGTTCATCGAGGCCCTATGCATCCCCGAGGGTGCCACAGGAAATGATTGATTGATTGATTGTGTGTTTGTTTAACGTGTACTTGATTTTCTTTTCTTTTTTTTTATGTGTCCGACTCTGGACATAAGTTTCACAGCCTGCTCCCAAAGCCCATACACCTCTACATGTCACCATTTCGGTGCTAACACCCACCGTCCATATTGAATACATGCTAGGGCTGTCTCATGCAGGACTGGCGTATTGGTATTAGCGGGGGTATTTTTATGACATGTTGGGGGGGTCTTCTGGTAGATCAGTAAAGTCTGATTTTATGAAATTTAAATACTTAAGCTGTTCCCTGCCCCAGCCGGGATTTGAACCTGGGTCCAGAAGGACGGCAGGCCACCTCTCTACCGATTGAGCCACCGCACCCCAAGAAGCAAACGATACTTTACAAATCGACCAACTGATTCCAATGGCAAGGAAACCAAGAGGATTGGGACTGATGGATCTGTTGCAGCCTTCATCCACCTTCATAGCTGTTGAGTTCTAGGTAGCTTCATCTGCCTGGTCTGCCGTTGAGGTCTTGTGGAGTTGGATCACTCTTAGTCCGGACCCCTCATCCTTAACCTTGCCACCATGGATGGCCCAGCCAGAAGTTAATACTTCC